>NW_015505886.1:1335135-1444793 GCF_001515645.1 Sinocyclocheilus grahami | reverse complement strand
TGATATGGTAATTTATTGATCACAATATATTTTTATATTTTTTATTTTTATTCTCTGTATTTTTTATTGTTGTATTTTTCATTGCATTGCATTTACAACCTCTGACGCATTTCTATTAATTTAATAATTTTTTGTTCATAAAAAGGACTTATCATTTAGATTTGTGGAAATCAAAACCAGTATAAATGCCACAAAGTCAACGGTTAACCAGGTAAAATAAGATTATTATAAATATAAATGTACAAATATATCAATAAATGCATAAATTAATCCAATAAAATTTTAATAATTATAAAGCAGTCTGTATATATAAAATATATGCAAATAAAATATTAGTTTAACTAAAAAACTAATTATCTTTGTAAAATCTCATTTTTACTTTTTATAATTTAATGATTAAATGGTTTGAAGATCATTTTATTGTCATCATGAAAGGTATTTTAAGTAGGGTTACAGTTATTTAAAACTATTATTATTGAAGACATTTTAAAGTAATTTAAATTAAATTGTAATTAAATGACTAACTTTTGAAATTAAATTACTTAAATTACTTACTGGAAATAAATAAAAAGTAAAACTCAATTAATACTACAGCTGAAATAAAAACAAATTAAACCAAAAAAGAATAAAAATAAAAACAATAATAATAATGATAAAAATGACAAAAGCACATAACAAAAGCTAATTCAAAGTATTAATAAAAAACTATACTAGTATATAAAGAATAACAAAATAACACTGATTTAAAGGTGCTAAATATTCATTGAAATATCAACAACAATATAAATTGAATAAAAATGGAAATATCAATAACAATATAAAAGTTATTCTTGCTGTTATTTTATTGAACTCAGCAAAGATCAAAAGGTATGTGACACAGATGCTGATAATCTGGAAATTATTTTAAAAGTCTTCCATTTCCTTAAAAGCATGAATAATCCACCAGGGGGCAAAAGACATGTCACACAAAATTTCAGAAAAGTGTTGATCATGTAAAAGATGTGAAGACCCTAGAAAACCATGCTTCAGATCTGATACATACAGCTTAATATGGTTAAACATTAAATATGTTTCCATGTTGGTCCTTTTTGCAATGACTCAGTATGAGATGCTGCTGAATTGTAGATGATATATGCTACTATAAAATTAATTTTACTGTTACCTTGCGGAGGACAGCGTGGATGTTTACCATCTTTCCCAGGCCACTCGACTTTCAATGGACCAAAAACACTAAATGTGTTCAAAAGACTCGCTACAGAGAGACACAACAGTTATTTACAACTTGTTTGTGTTCAGAAACATAATACAGAATAACAATGGACCCTTTTCACAAGACTGTGATGACGCTCATCAGCATCGTAAGTCCTTGAAAGTTTTTATATTTAGATTTTTTTTTAAACATATGTACATTTATAAACCTACACTTTGTATTATATCACCTTTCCATCCAATTACAAAAAAAGCAGAAAGGAAAACTTGAAATCGCATCATATGACCCCTTTAACACAAGGGCGTTTCTAATGCAGCGTCTATGGGAGGGACAGTGAATTTGACATTGTTCTCTCATCTGACTGCCGTTATCAGTCTCTCTTAATCTTTTTCCTTTGATTGAACATCGTGAAAACACTGTGAAGATTTTCTTTTGCTATTTGAGCAAATGGGAATGCAAAAATATATTTACGGTACTCTCCCATTCACTGCCCTCGAAGTTTACCCAACTACGACGACTTCCGCTGCTGAGAAACACGGAAATGTGAAAAAGGTCTATCTACATCTCAAATGAGTGTCAGTCATCTCACCCTCTGTGATGTCCCATGGCACTCCTCCCAGAAACACTTTACAGGAGTAAACAGGGTTTTTGTAGTGGCGTGGAGGAAGCCGTCCTTCCCAGGTGTAAGTGGCTTCATTTACGGCTGTGAGAAACAGTTAGTCATAAAATCGCAACAATATTAATAACAGCTATAGACATTGTGCAGCACAACTAAACGCAAGGTTTTTAAGATGTGTTTCTTTTAATGTTTAACCATTTTTAAAGCCTGACATATGAAATAACAGTCAGAAATGTATATATAGATTTAGAAATGGAATAGTTTAATGAACATTTAGACAAAATGTAAAAAGAATGTGTAAAATAATAAATGAGTAAAGCATGCCGTTTGGTGCGATTGTTGACATTTATATGGCTAAAATAAATATCAGTTTTCACTCTGTATCTCCCAATAATATGTTTTAGTAAATAAGCTCTGTTGTGAGCCTGACATATGAAATAACAGTCAGAAATGTATATATAGATTTAGAAATGGAATAGTTTAATGTAAAAATGTAAAAAGAATGTGTAAAATAATAAATGAGTAAAGCATGCTGTTTGGTGCGATTGTTGACATTTATATGGCTAAAATAAATATCAGTTTTCACTCTGTATCTCCCAATAATATGTTTTAGTAAATAAGCTCTGTTGTTTTTACTATAGGGGCAAAACATAAAATGCAATACAATACAATGATGATTAAGAGATGAATAAATAGACGTTGGATCTGATTAATCATATACATGATACATTTTAACATGGCATTTCTAAAAAAATATGTATGGATAATCAAGTTGTTTCAGTCCAGCAAGTGTTCATCTTGAAATATTACTAACAATATAAAAGTTATTCTAATGTTTACTACATAAAAATCAGTAGATTTCACATAAAAAAGCCAGTTGAAGCACAACCTAATATAATTCATTTTCAGAAGCGGACAGTAGCGAAGTATTTTTACACTGCTTTAAAAGTACTTTTTAAGTGTTTTTCTTTAGAAAACTTTACTTCCCAACATTCCAAAGTATAATATTGTACTTTTTACTGCACTACGTTTCATATTAAATATAATTTAATGCTTAATTACATTAGAAATCTAGTACTTTTTTACTTTTACTCAAGTAAAAGTAATTCAAAGATTTACTTGAGTACAAGAAAGTACTACATTTTTAATGTTAAGTAACTTTTATTTATGAAACACAGTGCAGTAAAAAGTACGACTTTATGCTTTGGATTTTGGAATGTAGTGAAGTAAAAGTTTTCCAAAGAAAAACACTGATAAAATACAGATACTTTTTAATATTTACTTGAGTAGAGTAAAAATACTTCACTACTGTCCACCTCTGTATTTTCAGCTAATACTAAAAGGCCTTTTTACTTGATTAAAAGGTATAAAATATAAATGATGTCAGAAGACATAGCAAATTCTTGATCATGATGATAATTGTGATCATTTTGCTTATACATTTGATCAATATGATAAAGTAGGCTTTACAGGATTAATTTGCCATTGCTTGTTATACTGTAAATCTGACAGTCACAACGTGAAATGCTGAAAACAAGCAGCTAGCCATCTGCATTCACACTCTGAGCATCACATTTTTATCACTTCATGTCAAGTTAAAAAATAGTTCGATTTCCACAAGCGCATCGCAAAACACCCGCTTTGAGTTTCTCTTGAGCATGTAACATTTTTAGTGAATCAAAGAGTAATCGTACTTCCTAATCTGTTTAGCAGGGTGGCTATTGTCACTGTACCTGCAGCTTGTTTATGCAGTTTCGCCTCTCTCTCGATGCAGAACGTGGGTTTGTTCAAGCCCAAAGTGTCCCAGCCGGGCCAGACGGGACCTGTGGACCAGCACCCAACCACTGACCCCTCGGCCTGAGCACTGGGGGCGTTCGTGAAGGTGTTGAGGGGATTCTGCTCGAAACGAGCATCTGTGTCCAGTTTCACATCCTCCGCCTGCAGCCTGGGCAGCAACAGGGGCAACGGAGGAGAAACTCTGAGAGAGACCTAATAGAGACAGAACCTTACTGTAACACTGTCAGAATCTTTGAAAGCTTCCACTGCACTTCCACTTTGGGTTCTGTATTAGAGCGGAATGTTGTTGTCGCTCACCAGGTGGTCGGATCCTGACGAGATCACGCTGTTCTCGGAGTTGACGGGGCTGCTGGATCCCGAGTGCAGCAGAGAGTGAGGTTCCAGCGCTGCCATCAGGCTGGAGAAGCGCTCCAGTGGATCTCCAGACGCAGACTCGTGGGCCTGGAAAGCGTGCTGCTGACCCGAATCACCGCCTTCTGAAGCACCCAAGAGATCCAGCGCTGCAGGAGAGAATCAGTGTGATTTTTACGGGATGTGCTATTTACTGACAGAGCAACTTTTTACAGTTTTTGTCGTTTGACAATTAAATCCTTTAAATTTAATTTCTTAAATGGTATGTTTTAGTGAAAAGAAAAATGTGTTTCAAAATATAACATACATACGTTCATTAAAGAATCCTGAAAATAAATGTACAACCGTTTCCATAACAATATTAGGCAGCACAACTGTTTTGAACATTGATAATAATCAGAAATGTTTCTTGAGCAGTAAATCAGCATATTAGAATGATTTCTGAAGGATCATGTGACACTGAAGACTGGAGTAATGATGCTGAAAATTCAGCTTTGCATCACAGGAATAAATTGCTTTTTAAAATATATTAAAATAGAAAATATTTATTTTAAATTGTAAAAATATTTCACAATATTACTGTTTTTACTGTATTTCTGTTCAAATAACTGTCAACTGTATTTTCGAGCCAAAATACAAAAATATTTATAAAATATAAACATAAAATATGAGTATTAGCTACTTTTTACAAACTGGCCAACGTCTGGCTCAACCATGATGGCATGTTAATTATTTGTGTATATCTGTCTGAAAATAACACTTTATCTCTCTATTCCTGTAAAAAGACTGAATGAACGAGAGATGTGCTGGATGAGACAGCAGAAACCAGCTCGGTCTGTGTGTGTGTGTGTGTGTCTCTATTACTGGATTTGGGTCAGAACAAACCTTAGGCACATCATGGCTTTCATTTAAAACACGGGCGGACACACGCATTTACGCTTGTAATCTGAGATAGTGAAGCTAAAGGGAAAGTCAAAATGAAATGCAAGCCAACGCTGATGAATCCAGCATTCTGTCCTCTGTGAACGGTGTGAAAATGATTAGTCATGAGTGAGAAATCAAGATATGAGACATCACTACATTTCAGACCTTCCAGAACAATCCATCAACGTTGTTCTAGAAGGTCTGAACAAAAACAAAAACATTTTCTTCATCTGTATTTTTATCCTGCCTTTCCATATAAAAATCCTACAAACAATATAAAATGAAGTGTTAAATACAAGGCCTTCTTTTTAAATGATTATTTATTTTATTAAGGGAAAAAAGCTGTCCAAACCTGCCTGGCCCTACGTGAAAAAGTAATTGCCTAATAACTGGTTGTGCCACGCTTTGCAGCAACAACTGCAATCAAGTGTTTGCGATAACTGGCAATGAATATTTCACGTCGCTGTGGATTTTGGCCCACTCTTCTTTGCAGAATTGTTTTAATTCAGTTCAAATTTAAAAAACAGGAAGGGGGCAAAAACCTTTTCACAGCACTGTATATAATAAATGTAAAATTAACTTCAGTCAGTGTTGTTAGATTTTTATATAATATATATATATATAATTTATTTTATAAAAATCTAACACTGACTGAGGTTTATGCTTAAAATAACATGAGTTTCACAATTTGAGTTGAATTACTGAAATAAATGAACTTTTCCACGACATTCTTTTCGCCTCTGGCTTGCTTAGTTGGGGATACTTCATTTCCAGTGATATCGTTGACTTGATTGCAAATGATTGCAAAGATACTATTTAAACTGAACTGAGATGGATGATGACATCACTGAATTGAATGATGAACTGTCTTTAACTGAAAAATTAGTGTTTACTATTGTCATTTTGCATTATTGACACACTATTTTCCTAATTAATGCTGTTCAGTTGCTTTGACACAATCTGTATTGTTAAAAGCGCTATATAAATAAAGGTGACTTGACTTGACTTGACATTCTAATTTATTGAGATGCACCTGTATATATATATATATAATAATATAGTAATATACAGTAATATAGTAATATACGGTATAAAAATATACAGTAAGTATACATATTCTATAAAACAATATAAAATGTTTACTATATTTCAATATATGAAATCTATATTTAAGTATAAAAATCTCTATATTTTAAATTATATATCTTTATATATTTAAATAAAGTATTTAAATAAAAAAATCATACATTCAATAAAGATTCAATTAATGATGCAATTTACAGTAAATATAGATATCATATAAACAATATAAAAGTATGTATATTACGTATATATATATATATATATATATATATATATATATATATATATACACATATATTATATATTTATAAATTATATAAAAAACACACATTGATTGTGAAGTGCATATAAAGTGCATATAAATTAACAACAAACAACATTCAAGACAGTCTCTGAAGTCAATTCTTATTTAAATTCTTTTCAAAATTTTGCTACTCAAGTAAATGTATCTTGTTTAAAGGGATATCTATATATTTTATCTTATATGTATTATAAAATATTGTATTATTTATATTTTTATATTAAAATTACTAATATATTTTATTTATATATCTGTATATTCCTAGATAATCAAGACTAAAGCACTGAGAAGCAGTCTGAAACTAGCTTGCACAGACAGATAGGAGCGGCCATTCAACATTTAAGCACAGGTTCACTCACCGGGCATTTGGGAGCAGGGTTGGGTCGGCCGCTGGGACTCGGGGCGGCTCCAGGGCTGCTGGTTCCAGCAGGGGAAGCTCAGAGATAGTAGGCCCAGACTGAGCTCATCAACACTGGGCACGGCAGCCAGAGGATCCTGCTGCTCTGGAGCGAACAGCATGCTGCTAACCAGCGGAGAGCAGTCTGTGCCCGAACCATCTATGAGACAGTGAGAGAGAGAGAGTTACAGAGGCACAAAGACACACAACCGAACCTGGTTTCCCATACCGACCTGCCGTGAGTCCAGTGGAGTTCATCATACCGCTGTGTGTTCATCACTGACCCGTTAAACATGTGATCGGCCCACTCAAACCTCACACACTGCTGCTAGTGCTAAAGCCATGCTCACTCCATCACACACACACTCGGTCTGCCAGAACAGCCTCACCACCTCCCGTCCCTGTGTGTGTGAATCACGTGTACTGTCTGTCTCTCTGGCCCATCTCCCGTTCATGGCCTGACTCAGCAGAGACAGACGGAAGGAAGGGGGCAGGGTTCCAGTGATCACTATGATTCAGCTCATTTGATTTCACACACACTCGTCTCTCTCTGCTGAACCCAGGCTGTACCAGACGCACCCTAGTGTCCGACTAAAGGGGCGTTCACACTCACAGCGAGGTGATGGGGGGGGGGTGTCCAAAAGTACCCTTTTTATATTATAAATAAAGAAGCAAGCCCAGACCAGATGAGAAAAAGTAACGCAGAAGTAATGGAATGCATTACTTTCCATAAAAAGTAACTAAGTAACTCAATGAGTTGCTTTTTTTAGGGAGAAATGCAATATTGTAATGCATTACTTTCAAAAGTAACTTTCCCCAACACTGGCACCACAATAGGTGTGTCCAAAAGTATGAAACATGATGTCCAGATTTATGCATTGTCAAATCTGCTGTGTTTGTTCATTGGTGCTCAGTTTTGCAGCCAGAATTATTTTAAACTGATCACCTGACATATGATGTGACAAAAAATCTGAAAACAAACAGCCGAATTTCGGCCTTTTTTCATGTTGCTTGAAGTCCAGTGTGAAGTTTCCACAGTCAGTGATGATTTGGGCTGCCATGTCATCTGCTGGTGTTGGTCCACTGTGTTTTCCACAGTCCACAGTCAACGCAGCCATCTACCAGGAAATTTTAGAGCACTTCATGCTTCCTTCTGGTGACAAGCTTTATGGAGATGCTGATTTCATTTTCCAGCAGGATTTGGCACCTGCCCACACTGCCAAAAGCACCAAAAGCAAAGCCAACAAACTCACCAGACCTGAATCTATGGGGTATTGCCAAGAGGAAAATGAGAAACAAGAGACCAAAAAATGCAGATGAGCTGAAGGCCACTGTCAATGAAACCTGGGCTTCCATACCACCTCAGCAGTGCCACAAACTGATCACCTCCATGCCACGCCGAATTGAGGCAGTAATTAATGCAAAAGGAGCCCCTACCAAGTATTGAGTACATGTACAGTAAATGAACATACTTTCCAGAAGGCCAACAATTCACTAAAAATGTTTTTTTATTGGTCTTATGAAGTATTCTAATTTGTTGAGATAGTGAATTGGTGGGTTTTTGTTAAATGTGAGCCAAAATCATCACAATTAAAAGAACCAAAGACTTAAACTACTTCAGTCTGTGTGCATTGAATTTATTTAATACACGCGTTTCACAATTTGAGTTGAATTACTGAAATAAATGAACTTTTCCACGACATTCTAATTTATTGAGATGCACCTGTATTCTAATTTTCTTAGACACTGAATTTAGGGTTTTCATTATCTGTAAGCCATAATCATCAAAATTTCAAGAAATAAAGGCTTGAAATATTTCACTCTGTGTAATGAATCTATATAATATATGCGTTTCACTTTCTGAAATGAGTGTCAAAAAATATTGACCTTTTTCATGATATTCTAATTTTTTTAAATTTACCTGTAGAGTAAAATATTTTCAGTATTTCTTTTGTAATTATGTAAAAACTGCTTGTTTTCAAACCTTTTGGGTGTTGACATATTTATATACTTTATTAAATAACTATGATTTATGTTGTGATTCCAGACATTTATGTTCTTCGTTAAAAAGAATTGTATTTATTTTTTATTTAGCATTTTAGTTTATATTAAAGTCAGATTATTGTAATATATTAATAATAATTGATTCATTATATATATATTACTAATAATTATTTTAAATAAATAAATATAAATATATATATATATATAAAAAGGATTATGAATAATGACCACAAGGATGTTTGCAGGTATGCTAAAGCAATTCTTAAATATCTATTTGGAGATTGGTTAACATAATTTAATAGTTTGTGTGGCCTCAGCGGAAGAGGAAAGTATCAAACTATCAGTGTTGAAGAGTATGTTATTCCTAATATACGTTAACAACACTTTATAATAAAGTTCCATTTGTTAACATTAGTTAACTACATTTGTTATCATAAAGTAACAATAAAAAAAACCTTGAAAGCATTTATTAATCTTAGATTAATCTTAGTTGATTTCAACATTTCCTAATTATTCAGTATTATTTAATGGACCTGAGCTAACATGAACAAACAATGAACAGTTGTATTTTTATTAAATAACAACTAATAAAGATTAATACATAGTGTAAGAAATGTTTTGCTCATTGTTAGTTTATGTTGACCTTAAAGGGACCTAACATTTTGATGAAAGATAATTAAGGGAATAACAGGCAGTGATGAATTGTTCACAATAAGACCAGAAACAAGTATTACGCAGGTAATTACGGTCTAATTTCAATGTCACATTCAGGAATCTGTGTGTGTGTGTGTGTTTGTGGATCTCACCTGTGATGTGTTTCCAAACGTTTTGCGGATTGGCCCCTGTGAACAGCCCAAAGGGCCTGTGAGCTCCAGGATCTCCATATGCAGCATTGCAGAGTGTTTTCTCTCTCTGTTAAAAGAAGCATATATGGTACATGCACAAATAGGTGCCAGAATTGTCATATTAGCTGAACATTTCCTTTAAGTCGGCTTGCAACTAGTAAGAGCAACATTATTGTACTTGACTTTTTGAGAAGGCCTAGCTTGCTAGGATGTCTGGCTCTACCTCGATTTTACAAATAAACAAACTTGAGACAACCTACCAAACTATGAAACTCCACTTTATGTTACGGGAACATTATGGTGTGTCTTAAAACCTAGTGAGCTCCCTATTTAGACAGCAATGATACTACTTATTTTCTTTATTTTTATGCCTTAACGCTCTTCATCTTGTTTATTCTTTAGTAAATTGCCTTTTGTGGTTTGTCTCAATTTGTGTAGGCCAGGGCTGTCCAAACTCGGTCCTGGAGGGCCGGTGTCCTGCAGAGTTTAGCTCCAACTTGCCTCAACACACCTGACTGGAAGTTTCTATGCCTAGAGCTTGATTAGCTGCTTCAGGTGTGTTTAATTAGGGTTGGAGCTAAACTCTGCAGGACACCGGCCCTCCAGGACCGAGTTTGGACAGCCCTGGTGTAGGTCTACATTGTGTTTGCATTATGTTCATCACACACAGCTAAGCTGCGAATGTTTGGTGCTGATGTAGAATTCGCGCCATTAAAAAACTGAAACTGAAAGTGTGTGTAAGACCCTCTTTTCCACACATAGACTGTGCTTACCCTGTAGAAATCCATTAGAGCGGCTCAAAAAGACAAAAAAAGACGCTAACTTTGACTTTATAAAACAGTTCAGGCCGCTGAACTCAAAAAGAGTGTAAGACCGCTGCTCAAACACATATTATGGCTCAAACCGGAGCACGTTTCAGTCATTTTCGGATTAAACAAGTGCATGACTCCAGCACGAGCAAATCACGCGCACTGACCAGCGGGGCTAGTTGTCACACGGGAGGTTAAACATGGGGGGGGCATATTACAATAATGTCTGTGTATACTTTTTTTTAACATTTGTGATCAGAAATTGAGAAAAAAATATTTTGATACTAAAACTAGTTTTGCCAGAAAAAAGCAGATAACACGTTTGCTGTGACCGCTATTGGGGCATATTGTCACAACTGTCAACGTTGTCAATAACGACGAAAACGTTCAGTTAGGCCTACTTTTTGTAGACAAGCCATTAATTTATGCAACTAGCAAATTTATAAATAAACCAACTGGAATAAAGTGTGACATCCCGGTCACATCTATCTACATGAATATCAAACCATATAAACACAAAGTTGAATCAAAAACAGAAGACATCTTAATTTGAGTGTGCGTTCTCTTTTAATGACATTTAAAACTCTTTATAATAAATAGAGATATAATATTCAAACAACACATGATTTCCCACAGTCACACAGAGATGAGTCAGTAAAGCTGGATTTAATTTTGAACCTAGGGGAGAAGGAAGATCTGGTTTATGCCATCAAGCACATCATCATAACTAAAAAAGGTCTAAAACTAACTACTAACAGTGTCTTCACCAGGATAAAAACAGCTCCAGATTGCATTAAACTATCTCAAATAACCGGATTGTGTGATACTCTATATTTTTCTGAGAGCTTCACGAGAACAAGAAGCTGATGAATGTTGAGTGATGCACAAGTCCATAGTCCTAAATTCAGCAGTTACACATTGGCAAATACAGATAAGACATACATTTCCTGTTGAAAGAGACGGTGAATTCATACTGATGTGTTTTGGAGCTTTTGATTTTGCTAAAACTAACATGAAACCAATATGAACATATTTCAGAGAGTTCAACAAAGTTCATGTTTTCAAAACCAGTTTGAAGTGGTTTCTGGAAACAAGTCTGCTGTCGTCATTGGGATGCGGTCTGGCATCAGATGTAAGACATTACATTCAGAAAATGTGAAAGATAAACACTAAAAATAAACCGCACAGATGAATCACTCAGACGATTATTAGTCTTGTTTCACTGAGCAGATGGATACAAGTTGGTGTCCAAAAACTGTCAGCCATGTACTGTATATCCTACAGAGCTTCTAAACTGAAATTGACACAGGTGTGCATTAATTCGGGAGAGTTTATGGTGTAAAGACTGCCTTTACTAACTGTCTTTGATGAAATGCAACATTCAACAGAGGAAAATAAGTGACGTGATATGTGACATGTGTGGCCAAGTATGGTTCCCCATACTAGGAATTAGTGCTCTTTAGTTTAACCCATCCTAAGTGCACACACACAGCAGTGAACACACACACACCGTGAACACACACCCGGAGCAGTAGGCAGCCATTTATGCTGCGCCGCCCGGGGAGCAGTTGGGGGTTCGGTGCCTTGCTCAAGGGCACCTCAGTCGTGGTATTGAAGGTGGAAGAGAGTGCTGTTCATTCACTCCCCCCACCTACAATTCCTGCCAGACTTGAGACTTGAACTCGCAACCTTTGGGTTACGAGTCTGACTCTCTAACCATTAGGCCACGACTTCCCCACTAAAAGGAACATCCTGATTACGGGGCCGTGAATGTTACAGTTGCTGTTCTGATGTCAGTTCTAAGTATATATTTTTGATGCTACAAGCCAGTCCACGTTGGGAAAATATCTACACAGAGATGCAAATCAATGCGGTAAGCAGCAGAAGGAGGAGGATGTTGACTGTAGGGGGCGCCATCACTGCGACAGGGCCTGCATGATGTCTTTAACCAGCATTGTGCCGATCACCATCTTCTCGCAGTTCACCGTAAGCTGAGCTCTGCCGCCTTCCTTCGTAGTGACGGTGACCAGCACGAGACAACCGCTGCTAACCGTTTTCCCTGCGAATCTGTAAACAGGAGCGGAAGGAGGAGGAGGAGGTGTACTGAGATTTTAAAAGATCACAGGCCAGAAAAACAGACAGCAAAGCAAAGAAAGATTTAAAGAGTTTAACATACTCAAATAATGGACCCTTTACTCAAACCTACATAAAATATACATGAACATACAAATTCCTCTAAAATACAACTAAAGGCCCGTTCACACCAAGCACGATAACTATAAAGATAACGATAAAGGCCCGTTCACACCAAGCACGATAACTGTAAAGATAACGATAAAGGACCGTTCACACCAAGCACGATAACTATAAAGATAACGATAAAGATATAGTTCTAAAAATCGTTCTCAATATTAAAGAATAGCATAGTTCACACCACAACTATAACGATAACGATACAGAGGAACGATATCGTTGGAATCACTTTCAAAACGATTTTTTCCAGCTGATGAACGATAAAACACTGACAGCCAATCAGAATCCATCCTGCTGTAATGAGCTCAAGAATTAAAGCAGCAGACGAGCGTGCGCTTAGAATAAACAAAAGATATCGTTCGCTGGTGTGGATGCTAATATCGTTATCTTTATAGTTATCGTTCTTGGTGTGAACGGGGCTTAATACTCTTAAGGCCCCGATATACTTCAAGTGAAATCGAAGAAATAACTGATTTGACGTCATTTCAAAATCTGGCCAAAACGAACTGAGTTCGAAACGGCTTTCCAAAGCGAACTTTCCAGAAAAGTTTGTTGCGGCTGCAAAACACTTTCGTACTACCATTGGTCCGTGACGATTTCGTCATAGGAGGTGTGCGCTGAGGCTCCGCCTTCTTTCACGCAGAACTCTCTCTGGGTTAATTTCATCTGTCGAGTCTTTGGAGGTGAGATGTCCGCGCAGTGAAGAGCCACTTTATAAAAGCAAATTAAGTTTTGCTTCTGATGAAATTAGACACTGACAATGTTTTTCATGTTTGATGTTCGCTAACAGTATACCGCTGCTCACGTATTTTGAACTTCATTTTACCCCTAAACGAAGAACGAAAATTAACTTTGTTTTGAGTATATCGGGGCCTTTACTGGAACTACTTAAAAGATAGTTACCCAAAAATGAAAATTCTGTCATTAATTACTCACCCTCATGTCGTTTCAAACCCGTAAGACCATCGTTCATATTCGGAACACAAATTAAAATATTTTTGATGAAATCCAAGAGCTTTCTGACCCTCCACAGACAGCAAGGGAACTACCACGGTCGAGGCCCAGAAAGGTAGTAAGGATATTGATAAAATAGGCCATGTGACATCAGTACTGTCGTGAACGAGCGTCGAAAACTGTCATGGAAGAAAAGAAACTGTTGAATAAAGTCGTCATTTTTGTTTTCTTTGCGCACAAAAAATATTCTCATAGCTTTATAAAATTACAGTTGAACAACTCGTGTCACATGGACTATTTTAACAATGTCCTTACTATCTTTCTAGGCCTTGAACGAGGTAGTGAGGCGCGATGGCCGTCAGCCTGGCTGGTTCATCATTAAAGAAAAAGTTTCAGATTAAGTGACGTTGACGGCCAACAAAAGGGGGCGCTAATGCAATATATTTTTGCTTATAAGAAACTGATGCGAAAGAGAGTGGGCTCATGATGGCAAGCAAAAAACTGTGAAGATAAAGGCAGTTGGGAGGAGCTAAAAGAAGAAAGAAAAAAAGCGACCAGTTACATCAGGTTACCTTTACTCGCCTCTCTCACTATAGAGCATGTGGCCTATAGCACTATAGTAAAATCCCAGGACACCCCTAGTCCGAATGTTCACTTCTATTTATTACTCCGCATTGTCTGACATGAATATTACATTCATTCATAAAGAGACTGCAGCGATTCTACAACGGGTTGCATTTGAGAGATATTGAGTTAATAGAGTAAATGAAGTAGCCTCTAAGGTGATTAGTCTGATTAACATGACACACACACACACACACACACACATATGAATAATCAAATTGAAGAAATCTGTTGTTTCAGGTTTCTAGACTCTAGGTTTATGTTTATCATTGTCATATTATACATTTTGCGTTCTGCTCTTTTTGTCGATTTCAAGTATTTTAGTTCATACAATAATGCATTTATTTCAGTCCCCTGCTGAAAAAACTAACAAACAATAGAAACCATCACATAGTTTGTAATGGATTTACTGAATATAATAAAAATTCTATTGTTTTTAATGGAAACTGTAATCGTGCCTAATGGTTTCTACTGGTAATTGGTCGCCTTCTATTGGTGGCTTTTGTTAAAACCACTAAATATAAAAATATGTCCCAAAACACACTACAGGAAACCCTTATTTAATGGTGAAAAGTTGATGGTTTGTAATGTTTGTAATGGTATTTGTAGTGGAAATCATTTGAATTTCTGTGATGTTTCTGTTGTTTTTGACAGCAGGGTCACCATGGGTGATGTTATTAAAAATGTTATCATAAATGCGATAGGATTGCTGTAATATTGTGAGATAGTAGCGGCTGTTTGTAGTTGTGGTGGGCCTATTTGGGAGAAAATCCAGTGACGTTTTTTACTCCCAGTCCGTCCCTGGTGGTAGTTGTGTTGCTGTCTATGGAGGGTCAGAAAGCTCTCGGAATTCATCAAAAATATCTGCATTTGTATTCCGAATATGAACAAAGGTCTTACGGGCTTGGAACGACATGAGGGTGAGTAATTCATTAGAGAATTTTCCCTTTAAGGCCTGATTTTTAAAACTTAAAGGCCCCATACTAAATAGCACTGTTATGCTGGGTACACACTAAAAGATTTAAAAAATCTTATAAGATCTTCAAAATGTGAGAGACTACAAACATGAGGACAAAAAAATCCTAGATTTAACCGTTTTGCTCCTATAGTGTGTGCTGTGCCGCGATGTTCCCCCCACACATCAGGATTTCTGATCGTAAATATTCAACATGTTGAATATTTTCGTTTCGCGATCAGGGCACCTCCGACGTTCTTCCGAGCAGATTCAGTCACTCTTAACACACCTCACACCACAGGAAAATCTGATAAGATAATCTTTTGAACCACCAAGATAATCGGGACATTACCTAGGACTGTCGGAAGGGGAGAAATCGGCCCAAAATCAGCCCGATTATCTTATGGTGTGTACCCAGCATTAGTATGTACTTTGTCTACAAGACCACTGGGCGTCCCATTTGTCATTTTTTGGTTCAAAAGTGTGCTCAATAGCGCCCCCAGCTGTTTACTACACAACAGTTTATGCAAGATTTTGTGGACTCCAAAAGTCTTCATTTGGGACAGGGCCACTGTCTTCATGTGTGTGTGTTACCTGCACTCTTTATCTGAACCGCATGGTACTCTGCTTAAGTTGGCGGTGGCCGTGACTCTCTCAACGATGACATGTTCATTCACGCATTTCTCTCCCAGCGTCAACTTCTCTGAGATTTCATTCATTCCCATCAGTTTACCTGTGAAAAGAGACAGAAAGCATCTCTTTGTCAGATCTGTGCTCCATCAAACTGTCCTAAGACGTGTTGTTACAGATTAGCTGAAAGCTAGTGAAAATTTTAAATCTTTTCTACAGATTATTATTGTTTAAACAACCAATATCCAATATCCAGAAACAAAAAACAGATGCACTAAATTAAAGAATCTATAATCAATATAATAATAAAAATCAGTTATGTAAAACACAAATTTGTGTAAGGTATTTATTAATATTTTGAATTAGCTTTTATTTTTTATTTTTAGTTTTAGTAATTTTGTTTGTCATTTTTATATATTTCTATTTAGCGTTAATTCATTTTCATTTCAGTTTTAGTTTTAATAATTTTATTCATTACAACTTACCGATATTGCATTTATATGGATTATTTTTTGTTTAGGTTTCTATGATTCTTTCATGTCTATTTAAAAAATGTATAACCACTTAAGCAGATCATTGTAAATATGTAAAAAAAAAAATTTGATATATATATATATATATATATATATATATAAAATGGTTTTATGGTTAAAAGTTGATGGTTTGTAATGGTATTTGTAGTGGAAATCATTAGAATTTCTGTGATGGTTTCTATTTCTATTTAGGTTTCATTCATTTTCATTTCAGTTTATTTTTACTCATTTTATTCATTCCAGCTTACCGACATTGCTTTTATATGGATTATTTTTTGTTTAGGTTTCTATGATTCTTTCATGTCTATTTAAAGAATTTATAACCAGTTAAGCAGATAATTGTAAATCTGTACAAAATCTGTACAAAAATAAATATATATTTTTAATTTAAGCTTGAGCAATTTTGCTGTTTCGTCATTTATTATTTTATATTTCTATTCATCTTTAATAATCTTTTAGTAATTTGAGTACTTAGTACTTTAGTTAGTTGACAAGGCAACATTTCTAATTTTAGTTTTTTTCAAGTTTAAATTTTTCCATTTAATATTTATATTTTATTTCCACTTTATTTCACTTCCCAAAAACAATTTTTATTAGTTTTAGCTAACAATAGAAACACTGCCCAGAATGCATTGCAACAAACCAGCATCTTGAAATTGTCAACCAAGATGATGGATAGTGTAGGAAGAATTCGAAATATATTTATTATGTGCTGAAAAGCATAAATTGAAAATAATTCTATGTACTTACATTTATTGCATTCTTAGCTTAGCCGCATGCTAATGTAAAGTATTGGACTCAACAGTGAACATCTGTCTGGTTTCTTGTGCGTTAACAGAGCTGCAGCCCACTAAAAATGTTTCAATTCAGTCACTTAAAAGCTCAGTTTATTAATAGCGCTACCTTGGAAGGTAGCTGTCTATGTAGACAGTACACAACAGGTTTTGTGAGCTGTGCTGAGCATGCTGGCCTCACGAGTGTCGTGATGGTTCAGGGTCAATTCGGACCGGTTCAGTGTTTCTAAGGCACATTCCTAGATGCAGTATAATGTTACCTTGACATGCCGTGAGGAAATGCATAGTCATGGTAACAGTCGCCAAGGCTGGAGACTGCGGTAAGTGGGAGGAGCAGCTGGAAGCAAAAGCATTTCTAGAATAACAGGAAGGGGTGTGCAGCTAACAAAAATATGTTCCAAGAACATTTGGCTAACATTCCCATTAACTTATGAAAACATCTCAATGTTCTCTGAATTTCCAAAACGTCCAGTTTTTCAAATGCTTTGAAAAATATTTTTTTCTTTGTTATTTGAACATTTCATTTGAGCATTTAGCAAACATTATGGGAATGTTACTTATGAATTTTCTCTGAACGTTCTCAAACAGGTAGTAACAAATGTAAAAAATGTTAGACTAATGTTTCACAAAACATTAATTCCATGAACAATATATAAATAACGTTTTTGTGCTAACTTTTTGAGAACATTATTAAAGATAACTTAAACAAGTAACGTTACTGGAAGAACATTTTTCATAACTTTGCCAGAACATTAGCCAAAGTTCTCTGTTAGCTGGTTGTGTGTCTGTGTAAACAAATCAGGAACAATAGGGGAAGAGGCGGAGCTATGCTAATCAGCTACATCAGATTAACTTACCATTCAAAAGATTCTCTAACGAACAGCGGCAAAACGAGTCCACGGAAGAGGAAAACATGAGTTTGTTAAACTAATATGTTAAAACAAATACACTAAAATGCTAAACTGACAAACGTTTATGCTGAGCTGTTAGCAGCATGCTATCTACAGGCTACAATGTATGCTAGATTCAGATTTGCCTCCCGTTTTATGTAAAAAATTGTACTACTATGGTACTACTTCCACTACACAACACTTTGCGCTGTGGTGAATAATGAATTGTAAGCTAACGAGTTTAGCTAGAAGCTAATGCTTGCATGCAAATGTTAACAGTACACAAGAAAGTGGTCTGTGGTATCAAGAGCCAAAATTCTGGTTACGAAAATTTGTAGTTTTAGTGCACAATGGAAGAAGTCAGATTAGGAAAAGCCATGAAACATGAAATTCATATTTCATGAATAATGAAAGAGAGACATAACTTCTCTCTCTGTCATATCAATTGTTGAAAATGAATTTCAGAGAGACACTGCTACACAGGAAGAAAAAAAATGACAGGCGTTTTGAGGAAAAGGAGCAAGCAATAGAGCAACTGGGAGTGCTAAAACGAGGATGGGCTGACATTCTCTTACCTTGCTCCTTCTTGAAGTCGTTTTCTGTCAGAAACACAGGTGTCATTAGCTCCCCGACGGGCGGCTGGATGGAAACGAAGAACTTGCGGGTGTGAGTACTGAAAAAAGTAAACAAAGATTCTTGGAATTGGAGTCAAGAAACTGTTATATGATTTATATGAATGGAGGTGATTTACATAAAGAAATATGAAGCCCGTTTAATTGTAAAGGCGAAGAATGGCCACGAAAAGCTAAATTACGACCATAAATGGACCATTCTATTTTTATTTAATGTCAAGGTGACTAACTAGCTAACAAAAATATGTTCTAAGAATGTTCTGCTACTGTTAACCATTACATTATGGAACTGTTATTTCTGAATTTTCTCAGATCCTTCCTTCTTTTAAATGATTTTAGAATTTTTTTTGTTACGCAAATGTTAAGAACATTAAATAACCAATCATTTTATTATTTTGCAAACATTATGGGATTGTTACTTTGGAATTTTCTGTGAAAGTTCTGTATATTGAAAATAGTAAAGGGCCTAAGACAGATCCTTGTGGCACTCTGGTGTTAACTGAGATGGCTAACAAGCGGACATCAGGAAATAGAAGTTTATAATTTAGCTCTTCTTAAACACTCACCACAGCTGGAAGTTTGCTGCTTGTGTAGAATCACAGAAATCTATGCCCATCACCACAGTAACCGATTCACCTGCTGCTAACACTTCTGAAAGAACAATGCAAACAGAACAAAAATAAACCTAAAGTAGTCGTAGAAAAAGCTTGTGTAGACAATCTCATACTGTGCTGGGTTGCAGACCTATCTCAGCGAACTCTCGGATCCTCATCCCAGACTGCAGCCTGGGCTCCTCGATGTGCAGGTTTTTGGTCTCGGAGTTGGTGTTGTTGGTGAATTGGATCTGGACGGCCACCATGTTAGGGTCTGGACTGAAGGGCTGCCGGCTGAAGCAATACTCAACCGCAAGACCCTCACCTGTTATACGATGTAGGAGCTCATACATCTTTATCGAACCAGAAGGAGCAATTGTCTGTGAGAAAACAGAAGAGATTTTATTTATATCAAATCAATCATATTATACAGTACCGTTCAAAAGTTTTGGGTCAGTAAGATTTTTTTTTCTTGGAAAGAAATAAAAACTTTTATTCAGCAAAGGATGAATTCAACTGATCAAAAGTGACAGTAAAGACATTTATAATGTTACAAAAGATTTATATTTAAAGTAACTGCTGTTGTTTTGAACTTTCTATTCAAAATTTAAAAAAAGTAATTGTGAATTATTCTCACATTTCTGTCTTTTTCCTTGCAATTATGAGTTTGTATTTCGTAGTTCTGAGGGAAAAGGTCTGAAATGCAATATTTACAATTTAAAAAATATTAAATATTAAATTTCAGAGCAATATAACAAAATGTTTATGCTTAAAATTACCAGTGGGAAAAAATTAGAAAAAGAAACTTTTGTTTTTTTAAATCTTGCATTGCATATGATTTTCTTTTTTGTATTCTGAAAATAATAAAAATTAATTTATAAAGGGAAAATAACTTTTTTCTGCAGATTCAGATCTAAAATGAAAACCCTAGATTATGACAATATTTCTGCTGTATTTATTTCAATTTACAATTGTACTTTGGCCCAAAACTCACTGTAGGTGCAAGAATAGTGTCGGTCAGTGACAAACCCTCCAGATCAGACACCAGACTACTGGACAGGAAGTTAACCGGAGTCACTGGAGCCGATGTTGGGGTCGGTTCAACTGGGAGAGAGAAAGACAAATTGTACTTTTACATTCAAGCATTTGTCTTTGATCTTGTATGTGTTAGAGGTTTTACTCACAGTCATCCAGATCCAGCAAAGACATTTCCTGCGTCTCCTTCTTGCTCTCTTTTTTGGATTGTTTGGGAGGTTGTTTTGATACAGGCGTCTGAGCGAAATGAGAAAAAGTCTTGCGTTAACTCTTATCCATAAGATTAACACTAAAATAGCATAATAGCACTGTTTATTAACATACTGTCTGCATTGTTTTATCTCCTATGCAGCTCATGTAACAACAGTAGCATACTACTTTTAAGTTGAATTTATTATTTAAAAAAAACAGCAGGCAGCATGCTGTATATAATGCACAGTATTAACTACGTAGTAAGCTAGTATTCTATTTCAATCTAGCCCAACCTTCTTCTTCCTGATGTTGGTGTCGGACTCAGACTCCTCCTCTGACTCCTCCTCCGACTCGTCCTCTGATTCGCTGCTTTCTGATTCACTCTCGGATTCTGAGGAACTTTTCTGATTCTTCACTGCCTTCCTGCCTCGTTTTCTGTCCTCGGTGCCACTGCTCTGCTCGCTGTGGGAATGATGGAGCAGCTCATGAGTCATTTGGCGAAACAAGCTGATCAGGACTTATAATTGACATTGATTTGGTATGATGTGTGGATGGCGCACCTCTCTGCGCTCTCCTCTGCTGGTTTCTTTGCTTTGGTCTTGTCCAGACGCTTTTTTCTTTTCTTCTCCTTCTCCTCATCTTCCTCTTCCTTCTCAGACTCAGTCTCTTCTCCGCTCTCTTCACTCTCTGAACCGGAACCGCTTTCATCACTGGCGCTAGCACTTTCTGAACCGCTGCCTGAATCTGATT
This sequence comes from Sinocyclocheilus grahami, assembly GCF_001515645.1. NCBI lineage: Eukaryota > Metazoa > Chordata > Actinopteri > Cypriniformes > Cyprinidae > Sinocyclocheilus > Sinocyclocheilus grahami. The sequence goes on along the minus strand of NW_015505886.1, from coordinate 1,423,618 downwards.
CTGTCAGGTGAGCGAGCAAAATCATATTAACTGGCACTGACTAAGATTAGCATTGTAATGAGCTCAATGTAAATTTTCATTCAAAATGGTGATGAAAATACTTTCATCTTAAACTGAAATATGTTTTATTCACTAATGAAAATAACTGATAAGGAATCTAATTAAAATTGTATTATTTATTTGTATTTCTTGTGCTTCTTAGCATATAGAGTGTTAGCTTAGCAACATGCTAATGTCAAAGCGCTCGCCACAGTTACCGCTATCTGCTGATTCGGTTGGACCAGAGTCTCCTTCTGAGTCTGAGTAGAATGGTTTATCTAATTTCTTCTCCTTACGATCCTTCCGGCTTGTGCATTTGCTCCAATCTGGAATCTGCAAAGGATCGCAAAACACCATCAAAACAAGCTCAAGTACATATGGAGGACCTAATCAGAGAAAGAGGTTCATATAACGGCCATGAATGCCTCTTTACAAGCAGCTAACATCTTTGTTTACACTCATACATTAATAAAATTACAGTTCTAGAGAGCTGTGCCTCTCTTCACTCAGCGTTTGAGGTCTACAGCAGGGAAGGTTGTGCATTCATGGCCACTTTCATTCTTGTTGCGTACGCTTAAACATTTAATTAAAGAAATCGCATCCTAAAAAAGACCCCAAAGACCACCAGCACTGAATTACCCAAGATTCATTTGACTTTAAGCTAGAATCAGTGTGGTGTTTAGAACGTAAATTTGCGATTAGCGACTAGCACCAGTGCTGTAGGCCATTTCTGGGGTGTTTTTGAGGATTCTGGTCTTTAATCATAGAGCAAGGGCTGAGGAAAGGGAAAGGCTGGTCTAGCACAGTACAGACGCTACGCTAGGCTGGTGGCAAAAGCTCTGTGGGTCTGACGCTAAGGGTGACTGACAGACTCACGCTGGTTAAAGTGGTGACTCTTTCGAGCAGCCTAATAACCTGGCAAACAGGAAAGAATAAAAAGAAACGCAAGAATGATGCTGTGAGATGGCCAGAAGAAGAGGAAAGAAAAGAACAGAACAGAACAGAAAAGAAAGAAAAAGATTTAAAAAGTACACACAAGGATTCAGGTTGCACTTGTCAACAGATTAGCACGTATTTGGATGCGTTTTACGTCCATATTTCGCTAACAGCTTCAGTCAAAGCAACTGAAAGTGTTACGTTCATACCAAGAACGATAACTTTATAAAGAGAATAAATTGTAACTATATGAGAGATAAATTTAACTATATGACAATAGTGACTTCCACACCACAGGTATAACAATAACAACATAGAATACTCCATTCCTGGATGGCCGCAGTCCTGCAGAGTTTAGTTCCAATCCTGCTCCAACACACATACCATGTAGTTTTCAAATAAGCCTAAATGACTTGATTAGCTGGATCAGGTGTGTTTAATTAGGGTTCAATTTAAACTGTGCAGGACTGTGGCCCTCCAGGAGTTTGACACCCCTGACATAAAAGAACAATATCATTCGACAATTTTTTTCAAGCTGCTGAACAATAAAAACGTCGACAGCAAATCAGAATGCATCCGACTTTAAAGAGTGTGAGCATTTAAAGAGGCAGACAACAAAACTGCAGTGCATGCTTTTAATAAATCATTGGTGTGGGCGTTAATATAGTTATCGTTCTTGGTGTGAACGGGCAATTAAGGGGGAATTCACTCAGAATGAATAGCATTATTTACATCTGTCAGTGTTGTTTTAGTGTTCAATTTACTAAATTCGCTCAATTTAGCGGTCATTATTTTCAATGCGAATTATGCAAATTCGGTAACCGCATAAACATGCCCACAAATTTAATGCTGAAATTAATCTGCACAGCACAACTTTTGGGTCATTATTAAGTACTAAGTGATTACCCAGCTAACAGGGAATGTTCTCAGAACTTTGGCTAACATTCTAGCAAAGTTCTCTTGAAATTATGAGCAACCCCTCTTCCAGTAACGTTAATAGAATGTTTGTTTAAAGTTATCTGGTCTTCATTTATGTTCTCAAAACATTAGCACAAAAATGTTATTTATACATCATTCATGGAACCTTTTTTTCCTTAAATGTTTCCGTTAGATGTTCGTCTTACGTTTTTCAAATTACGTTTTAAAATCGACTGCATTTAACAATGTTCGTATAACCAAAAAAGTTTTAAAAATATTTTAAAAAGTGGATGTTTTGAATGTTCAGAGGACATCTGAAATAGTGTTTTCACAAGCAAATTGTTAGCAAAACTTTCTTAGAACATACTTTTGTTAGCTGGGTATGAATGCGACAGATTCTGCAACCGCAACCGCATAATTTGACATACTTTACTGGGACGGTACAATATTGCTATAGCTGTTATTCCGGTCGGTTATATTACTCTTTTCCTTTGATTAAAATGCTCACAAACATCTCTCTAATTCTGTTTACCACCAGCTGCGGATACTGCGGCTAATTAAATTAGCATGTGTTTAGTTTGCGTTGAAATATCGTACGCAAAAGTGTCTGTTTAGTGAATTCACCCCTTAGTTTAGAACTTTCAGAAGGTCTGTAATCATATACTCAATATGTCAATAACAAATCTGTATTAGGATGAATTAGGATACTGTATTTGGTGTCACAGTAATGGAAGTGCAACATTAATATGAAGGTTTAGCGATATGATGGTTTGCTTGGCAGGAAATGTGGTCAGCAGATTTCAGACTGAGACACAAAAACACACACTTTAGTGCAGAAAGGTCGAGCCAGATGACCCGACTACACAGATAGAGGACAGAGAGAGAAGCCACTGCACTCTTGCGGGCACCTCTCTCCAGTCTCCCAAGAGACCCATTCGGCCCTCACTGGTGTCTATGACCTCCTCTTGCTGCATAATATGGTGGGTGGGAACATAAAGAGACAGACAGGCTGTCAGAAAGGGGATGTGGATGAACACTAAAGGGGATAAAACTGATAACACACCCATCTAAGACACAAGAAATCTGCTGTGAATGATGAGTGCTTTATGAAATAACAAACATGATTATGCAGACAAAAACCTGAAGCTGGAATCAAGACCCTGACCGTTCAGTGTGTGGTACAGACCTCATGCATATGCAGATTTGATCATGGAATATTAATCAGGAAGGAGTGGCATATGTAAATGTGTGTGGGCGTGTCGGTCTAGTCAGTTCTAGAACTCTCAGTGATTTAAAAATAATTCTAGAACCACAAATAAAGCATTCAGCTCTAGCATTCAGACAAAGAATTCTAGAATTTGTTTTTTAATCATTTCTGTTTGAAGGAATGTTCAGTGTTCAAGTTAAACTCTATAATGACCATTTTTGGCATGCTGTTAATAGAGTGCAACAGTGCAATTTTCTGCTGTGTTGGTTCTGGATGAATTTTTTCCATCATTTTTCCCATAGAGGTTTTTTAAAAGTCACACACATATAAATACATATATACATATATAAAACAAAATATATTTTACACATTTATTGCAAACTATGCACATTGTGCATAAAAATATTTACTCTACGTTACTCGCAGTGTTTCATGAGAGTGTGGCTGCACAATAATTCTTTTGGTGCGATTTCCTTATTGTGATTCTCTGATTGGTGGAGATTCTCTGCTGAATTATGGGAAATTTAGTTTTTCATCACTATCCATCAGAATTTCACAGTTAAACATGATTATTTAAAAGTTACTTCAACAAAAGCATATACCATCGATTAACAACCTTTTAGCTCACATTCTGCTATTAAGAAAATGAATGGAGTTTTTACTTCCGGAGCCTGGACTGTTGCACTCTATTACCAAGGGAAATAATTCTGACACATCAACCAATCGGGCTGCAGGATGAGTAGCTACCACCCCGCTGAAATGCAGACTGTGTGATTTATGCGTTATGAGGGTGGAGTTATGCTAATGAGCGAGGAAAGTGAGCGATATAAAAGTGATTGAGCTTAGCGTGTTTTTTTTTTTTTTGTCAGCGCTTTGGGGCGTTTCTTTGGGAGGTCTTGCATGTTGGAGCTCCCTCTGGTGGTCTGTAGGAGAAGCACCCCTGCGCCCTCTGGCCCTGTCAGAACTGTTCGCCTTGCACACACAGAATCCTTCACCTCCACGTTGCGCACAGATGGGTCGGGCGCCGATTCGGGCCATTCGGGCAGCTCCTGGTATCCGCCGGCTTTAGCGTTCAGCAGATGAGACAGTGACCCCAGCTGGAAGTGATCTCTGTCTGCAAAGAAATGAAATCACAAATGAGATCTCTAATAGTCTCCTGCTCCTCAGATTTTTTCCTGAAGGTCCCAGTAATCTCAAGAGTAAAAATGTGCTCAGATCTGCATGCAAATCAAGATTTTTAGTGTTAACTAAAACTAAAACTGAAACTAAAATGAAAACCTTTACCTTTAAATGGAGACTCCAGGACAGGGGCAGGCTTGAGTGCAAGGAAAAGCTTCTTAGCGTATTTGCTAAGAGCGCCGCTCTTATCAGTGGGCACAATGAGTTGGCGGATAAATCTGGCACGATCTCTGATGTCATAGTTTTGATCATATTTCGCCAGGTTCAGTACATACTGCGTCAACAGTTTAGTCTGAAAGACAGAAAAGAAAAGAAATACACAAAGGAATGTAATTCTCAAGAGTTTCATGCCTGACAGGCAACGTACTTGTGTGCATCTAAATAATATGACATGCAGACAGAGATTGTCTCGCTTGATTAAACAATGACTCATGTTGGGTTTCCCCAGCTTTCATCCAGACTGATGCACTGATCGCAGGGTTATAATAGTTCATTCATTTTAATTGATGTACTAAAATAATTACAACTAAAATATAAAAAATAATGATATTATATGCATAAGTATGCATGAAAATTAACTCAAAAATACATTTATTATACATTTCAGTTGTGTCCCCAGGTTTATTCTATATTGTCCTGTCCACCACAACAATGTCTTTAAGCTGTTTTAACGTGATTTCAGAGGTTTTCATAAAGCCTCAGCTATATTCAAACATTGTTTTTAAAAATATTGCATTAGATTACCTTAAACACCTTAAAACTAGCTTTTCAGGCATTTTAATGAGAAAACCTCAGATTTCAGTGTGTTCTCCCTGTTTATTTTCTTGCTTGCTTTCATTTATGAGATTCGTCAAGTTGCATAATGCAAGGCAGCTTGCTTACTGCTAATGTGCTTTGCATCATTTATCCTAGTATGCTAAACACCAGTCAACAGCATACAAACAAGCTAATGGGTTGCGTACAGTCACTTCAGCACAGGGTTATCAATAACTAAAACTATTAAAAATATTTCCGTTAATTGAAATAAAGCTAAAATAAAATATAAATATTAGATGGAAAAACTAAGCGAAACTTGCCTTGGCAGTAATTGAAATAAGATTAATTAAAGCACTAAAATTATAAACATGAGCACATAAAATTACTTTTTTTAAAAATCACTAAAATATAACTGAAAATATAAAAATAAAAGCTCATACATTTTTTTTTATAAAAAACTAATATTTTAATAATAAATAATATTAAGTAACACTGCTTTTTTGTAAAACTGGCCATAACCACGTTTGTCGCCTCACCTGTTTTGAGTTAGTAAGGTACAGTTTGGCAGCCAGATTGATAATCTGCAGCTTGACAATATCTTCCTCGTTAGTGAAGGTTTTGGCCATCTTTCTCAGGACGTCGGGGGCGATTTTGGGGACATGTTCGCAGTATTCTCCGATCAGCCACAGGATGCTCGCTCGGGCCATGGGCACCTGATGCACACACACATAATCAGGACTACAGAGTCTGTTTGAAACGTCAAAATAGGTAGTTTAGATGAAAACTCTACCTGGATGTTGTCAATGAGTTTGGCCATGTGTTTGATGATGTCGCTGTGTTGTTCAGGCTGCATCTGCAGAAGCTTTTTGATCACCACCACCGATTCAGCCACAACCAACTCTGAAAACACACACAAACAAACAAGCAAACAAACACACACCGAATATTACTCAACGTTATCTGACAGACGTCTTTGGCCATTGCATTGCGACTTGCTGTTCTTTTACAGCATATGTTAGACCAGTTTCAAGTGCATTTCAAATGGATTTACAATAACATGTTACAAAGTCAGAGGCTTATATTTTTCTTCTTTTGCATGATAAGAACCTCATCTGAGACCGGAGCAAACAATGTTTGATGTCTGCCTAAGTGGCTCTCACTTTTTGGATAATTAATGGCAGTGTGGGCATTTAAAATAGTTCTGTTGCATTTCCTTGCACTCCAGCTAGCAATCCACACAGTCTCACCATCTCTGTTGGACAGCAGCTGTACGAGTCCATTCAGACAGGTGTCTCTGACCTCACCGATGTTTGTAGCACAGCGACCAATGGCCTGAATGCTGGCCGCCACAAAATCCTTATCCATGCTCTTAATATACGTCTAGAACACAAATAGAGAAAATGTATCGTTATCCCTATTCAAATACACTGGAAAATACTATAACACAAGCAGAGAATTATACTGTTACTTATACTCTTAATATGGGTGGTTGACAAAACAACACAGACATGAAGATATTTTATTTAAAGGTTTAGGTTGTAATTTATATGTATGTGTAATGTAAGTGTATTTTAGGTGTTATGAAGGCTCTTCTCCCCTGATAGCTCAGTTTGGCCGGACGGCCAGCTCTAGGAAGGGTTCTGGTCGTCCCAGACGTCTTCCATTTAAGGATTATGGAGGCCACTGTGCTCTTAGGAACCTTAATTAACCTTTTTGTAACCTTGGCCAGATCTGTGCCTTGCCACAATTCTGTCTCTGAGCTCTTCAGGCAGTTCCTTTGACCTCATGATTCTCATTTGCTCTGACATGCACTGTGAGCTGTAAGGTCTTATATAGACAGGTGTGTGGCTTTCCTAATCAAGTCCAATCAGTATAATCAAATACAGCTGGACTCAAATTAAGGTGTAGAACCATCTCAAGGATGATCAGAAGAAATGGACAGCACCTGAGTTAAATATATGACTGTCACAGCAAAGGGTCTGAATACTTAGGACCATGTGATATTTCAGTTTTTCTTTTTTTAATAAATCTGCAAAAATGTCAACAATTCTGTGTTTTTCTGTCAATATGGGGTGCTGTGTGTACATTAATGAGGAAAAAAAATTTACTTAAATGATTTTAGCAAATGGCTGCAATATAACAAAGAGTGAAAAATGTATATAATACTTTCGTACCCACTGTATATAGATAGTTATTTTAGGGCCAGTTTTACTAAACAGGGCAAATTAGCATGAGAGCACAATTCCAAAACAGCACCGATGGGCGTGGAGATTTCTGCGGGTAATTTACTAACAACGCATAAATTAAAGAACATAGACTCAACATCTCATTTACATATCAGCCAACGCAATATCCCAAGCGCAGCGCAAATTAGCATAGTTGCAAATAAAGTGATTTCAGAGGTTTTCATAAAGCTTCAGCTATATTCAAACATTGTTTTGAAAAATACTGCATTAGATTACCTTAAACATCTTAAAACTAGCTTTTCAGGCATTTTAATGCGAAAACCTCAGATTTCAGTGTGTTCTCCCTGTTTATTTTCTTGCTTGCTTTCATTTACGAGTTTCGTCATGTTGCATAATGCAAGGCAGCTTGCTTACTGCTAATGTGCTTTGCATCATTTATCCTAGTATGCTAAACACCAGTTAACAGCATACAAACAAGCTAATGGGTTGCGTACAGTCACTTCAGCACAGGGTTATCAATAACTAAAACTATTAAAAATATTTCCGTTAATTGAAATAAAGCTAAAATAAAATATAAATATTAGATGGAAAAACTAAGCGAAACTTGCCTTGGGCAGTAATTGAAGTAAGATTAAGTTCAAGCACTAAAATTATAAACATGAGCACATAAAATCACTAAAATTAAACTGAAAACTGAAAATATAAAAATACAAGCTAATTCAAAACATTAATAAAAAAAATTATATTTTAATAATAAATAATATTAAGTAACACTGCTTTTTTGTAAAACTGGCCATAACCACGTCTGTCGCCTCACCTGTTTTATAAAAAATAAAAAAATGTATAAAATTTTACATTTTTATTACGTTTTATAAAAAAATAATAAAAAAATTAAGACGCCACAGTACATTGAATAGAACTGGAGGCCAAAAGACGAAGGGTTGCTAGAAGCTTTGATAGACCTGGTATTGCGTGACTCCTAGTTGAGGGTTCCAAGTCGTCTTTTATTTCCTGAAGCAAATAAAAAATAACGGCTTGGCAAACGATATGTTTGGATAATGTGTTCTTCTGGCAATCCAAATACATTAATATGTATGGAAAAAATCCTCTCCCTTCTACTGCGAGCTCTCTGTTCTCTGCCGTGCCTCCTCCTAGCAACAATAATTGCAGCAATTTCAAATACCAGTCATTTGACGAGCGCAAACGTTAGTAAATCATTCATTTTAATACTCTTCTCCCATAAATTTTGCTTCTGAAAGGGAATCTCCTATAAAAGCATATTCGATAAGGTCAGGTGCAAAAATAACTGTGTACCCTGTAGTCTCCTGGGCATGCTGTCATCCAGCTTCATGCAAACCTCAAATTAAATTTTTTCCCAGACTCGGTCTGAATAATTTTTGGACCCAAATTTGTATCAGTTTTACTGGTAGTCCACTGTATGTATGTATAATATGTCACAGTTTACTTTATTTTGCTATCCTCACTTACATAAATGAACTATAGTGTCCTGCACCCACTAGTAAAAAAAATATCAAAAATTATATCTGGTCTCTGAATCATTTTTGGTTTCACTGTATATCCTTCGGTTATTTTCACACTTAATTATGCCCATTAAAATGTATTTTACAAGTTTGTTACTTTCACTGTTAATTTTTTTTGCTCTATGGTACATCATCTTTAATTTAATAGCATTAGAGCCGCTCCATTGCATCAGGTTAGTACTGTAATCATACGCTTTGCTGTAATAATGCAGGGAACCACTCATTATAAGTGCGTGTGCTAAGTGAGTGAACATCAAAGATCACACAACAGATGTGAGCGCGCTCTCTCGCTCTCTCTCTCCCTACCGTTAAGTAACTTGTGCATTGTTTTACTTACTTGTTTTTGACATATCCGACCGAACTACAAACTTTCCAGTGATGTCTGTGAGAAAGGTATATTAACTCGATAAGCTCGCGCATCTGCGCCGCCGCACGTTCAATCCACTCAGCGTGCTTTGTTTATCAACTCACGCACATCAGCTATACAGGCGTTAATACTGAATGTTTAACATTATATTCATTGCATGCATATACTTCGTAGTAGACATCCTTAACTCCTTTCTGCTGTCTGTTGTTGGTGTTTCTTTGTCTGAATATGGTGCTTATCACATGCTGTGTGGTATCGGCCTTTGGTATCGGGGCATTTTAACAAGTACGAGTACGAGTACAGGAGACCAGTATCGGGCCCGATACCGATAAGTGCATCCCTAATGTAAAATAGTACCTGAAATTCTCTCAGGATGGTGGAGATGTTCGTCTCATTAGCCAAATTCGTCAAAACCTCCAGCTGTGTAAATAAGAGAAAATAAAATAATTAGTCCTACTTTAAAACACTCAAAACTAACTGAATCAACATTCTTTGGTGAAAACCATTAATAACACAGTTAAGCATTTCTGTTCACCTTGAGGATTTTAATCTGCGTTGGGTCCGTGGAGCGAATATAAAAACTCTTCAGATACGGCTCAAACATTCCCTAAAAGACAAAAACACACACATTAAAACACCAGAGCGTTCATATAAACAGAACACCTTCTGCATAAAAACATTTTTAATACTGACTGAATTTTTCTGTTCTATTATGCCTATACAGAAAAGCTTTTAAAAATCAGAAATCTCTCAAGGACAAACCACTAAATGTATAAAAAGCAAAACCACAAGAAAGTTTTCAGTTTAAATATTGAATCATAAAATATTAAAAGGAGCAAAGCTGCTCAATGCACTGAACTATATGGAGCAAAACATCAAGCTCCAGCATTCTGATCAAGCGCTGTAACATGATCCTCAAAGATCAAACTGTTTAAACCTTGACCCTGTTTGTCGACCTTTCCAGTCACACTTAATGCATAAAATTTGTCAAACACAATGTCAGAAGTATGTACATAATACATAAGCATCATATTATGTAAATAAATGGTCAAATTGCCCTTCGGTGACTCTGCGATCTGCAGTGTTTTTCAAGTGGAAGTCAAAGTTAATACGCATGTGCTTTTACACTTTTATGTGAATCACTCACTCGTCTCTTGATGGTCATCGTGGCCACGTTTTGAAGCACGACATACTGCACTTCACTACAGAGAAACAAAACACACAACAACATCATGGAGATGTTTATCATTCAAAACCCTTATAAGGTATTTGAGAGGGAAAGCCATATTTTCCTAAAGAGGCTAAATGGAGAGATGCATGTGAATAATGAATGCTGTTTACGGTCTGAGCATCTCTCTATCCGCAGCTAATGTCAAATTCTGTGTGAGAATTGCAGATTCATCATCTAGTGCCGTTTCGCCTGTATTGACTAATGATGTCATCAGACAATGACCAGCCTTGCATCATTAAACAGAGAGACTTCACGCTGCGTCACACTTTCGGGGACGCTTGAAGGAAAACCTCAGGAAGCATGTTTGTGAGTGCGTTCATACTTCATTAGTAAGTGACTGATTACTCACCTGTGGCTGCGCATTAACCTGACTAAAGCCTTAGCAATGATGCCCACCTCTGCTTTAGGAGCCAAATGGAAGTACAGCTGAGCTACTGCCATCACCACCTGCAGAGACAGAGAGAGAGGTCCATTATGAGATGGTTACAGCTAAATGTACACCTTTTTTTTTTTAGAGGTCAGGTGTGAACAGGTCCCATTGTCATAATGCTGGCAAATCAGTTTCAGCACTTTGTCAACGTAAATACTGATGGTATGTGTGAACAACATTTAAAAAAAATTAAAAACTAACCTAATAATTATAAAAACTGACACTAAACTAAAATACATTTTAATAATAAAACTAATTAAAATAGTAATAGCAAAAGCTATCAAAATAATTGGAAAAAAGGACATTAAACTAACATATATTTTAATTTAAGTCAAAAACTAAATAAAATAAAAACAACCATGCATTTAATCATAATTATAACAATAATTATAAATAAATAAACAAACAAACACATAACCAAATAATGGGAAAAAACTGACACTAAACTAAAATACATTCATAATTCCAAAACAAATTAAAATAAATAACCCATGAATTTAATGATAACAAACACTAACAGAATAACTGGAAACAAATAAACAAAAAAGGCAGTAAACTAAAAGTGCAAAATTTTTAAAAATAAAATAAAAACAACCATACATTTATTAATTAAAAACAACAACAACAACATCAATAAAAACACTAATTGGAAAAATAATTGGAAAAACCTCCAAATATAAATTGAAAACCTGAACAAAAATAAATTTTCATGACTCATGAAATCAAATCTTAACGTTTATGCATCTGGAATACACCTTTATCCAAAGCAATTTTATGTACATTTAGTTTCAGTTTTTCATGCACATTCATTTTTTGTTCATTCACATTATGTACACAAGTGGAAATAAGTGGAATAAAGAATAATCGCTGTTTTAAACAGGGTTGTGCTTCATTTACAACTGAATTGACAATGCCTCTTAAATTCCAATTAAATTCTTGAATTTGAATTACATTTAAATTGAGGAGGCAAACTGAATGCAGAATTGTAATTGAAATTGAATTGAAAAAAGTCTTAGCAATACTTTAAATAATAATACTACTAATAATTCTAGATATCAGGGAATAAATTAAAAAGTAATTAGTCAAACTTAATGACTGGATTAATGTCATTCCAAATGTCAATTCAATTCAAATTCAGTTCATTCTTACAGTCATCATTTTGCCTAAATATAATTAGTGAAATATTCTAGATAATTATTTAAAATATACAAAATAAATAGTTCTGTTTCTAAATGCTAATTAGTTTGTAATCAAGCAAAAGCAGAATTGTGTGTGTGTGTGTGTCTCACAGCAGCGTTGCGGCTCTGTAGCAGGGGTTTGGTGTTCCTCAGCAGGAGTCTGTGATCGGGGTCCATCACGTACGGCTTCCTCTTCACTAGAGCGGCCGCCTCGGCTTTCTTATCTTCATCTTCCTCATCATCAGAGGCGTAGAAGGCCTTCTCGCTGCTGTCCTCCAACAGAGATTCCTGTACATACACACACATGTTAAGAGTGGAAATGTCCTATCTATGGAGCTATCAGTATATATGTTTGTTTGTTCAAGTGAGTCTATATTTGGCACATGTAAATATTGCCACTTTCTTTACTTGGCCTATGTCTCTTACTTTTATGTTATATGTTTGGTCCATGGGATTCTGTATTTGGCACATGTACACATTGTCACATTCTTTACTTGCATAATAAAAAAAATTTAAAAAGTGGAAATGTCCTTCCTTTGATACACACGCATGTGTGTGATACTCACGTTGATGTTGGGGTTGAGGAACTGCGTCCTGGCGTAGCGCGTGAGCATGTTGATGATGACCACCTGACCCCACTCCTCCACGTCAATCAACAGGTTACACAGCTTACGGTAGTTCTTATGGATCAGATCGATGCGGTCCGGACACACTTCCTCAAACGCCATCACCACACTGCCTGCTACCAGCTACACACACACACACACACACACGTCAGGAATGATGATCATATCTCAGGACTGACCTGAAAAGATTCTGTCACTCACTGTAGTTTTATCAGCCAGCAGCTTCTCGATGACTTCAATCAACTGATCTTTCTGTTCTGGATCAAGACTGAAAGAAGAGAGAGGGAAATGACCATCAGCCCCTGCAACCTGTGAATTTGTTTTACTTTTACTGAATATTAAAGTAGTCAAACTAAAAGCTAGAATGCTAAGAAAACTTACCATACAGCTGTCTGAAATACTTACTTGCAATTGCATTTATGTGGTCAAACATTGTTACATAATGAGCACTTAGTCACTATATTTTCTAGATTTATATCAATCACATAATTCCATGCTTTTTGTACATAAATTATTTCATTCCAAATAAATATTTAATGACTATTTATTTATTTATTGTTTTGCTAGTGGGATATTTAAGGATACACAAAGTTCTTTATCATCCTCTTGAGATTGACTTGAAAAAGTGACTATACATTTTTACATTCTTAACTACATATTTAAGATTAACAAACACATGTTTATAAATGTATATAAAATAATAAAGTTTTTATCTAAAATTGTAAAAATGTATATTTATATAAAATACAGACTTATATATTATATTACATTACACAAAATTTATTTTTATATTATTTATATAATAAAACATTTTTAAATAATATTTTTATATATTTCATTTTTATTAAATTTGTTTAAATAATATTTTTTTTACCATATACTACCTTTCAAAAGTTTGTAAGAATTTATTATTTGAAGAAATTAATGCGTTTATTCAGAAAAGATGCATTAAATCGATCAAAAGTGACAAAACGTGATAAATGCTATTCTTCTAAACTTTCTTTTCATCAGCCAATCCCGGCAAAACAAACATTTTCAAAAGGATCATGTGACACTGAAGACTGGAGTAATGGCTGCTGAAAATTCAGCTTTGCATCAAAGGGATAAATTATATTTTAAAATATATTTAAATACAAAACAGTTACTTTAAATTGGAATAATATTTCACACTACTACTCTTTTTACTGTATTTTTTATCAAATAAATGCAGTCTTGTGAGCAAAAGAAACTTTAAAAAACTGTAAAAACAAAAAAAAAGACCCCTTTTGGCAGTGTAATTAAAGGTAGGGTAGGCAATTTCGGAAAGGCTAGCAATAGCATGTTAGCTTTAAAAGCAAGATCCCCACCCTCCCTGCATAATCACTCTGCAAACCACACCTCCTCAAAAACACACGAATGCGCTCCGCCAGAGCTAACCAGCGATACGATGAGAGACGGTGTTGGTGGAGGATTGAACGCAACGCTGTCAGATTACCTCATGTCTCATTCACCACTGAGAAAATATTACAGTACAAATGCATAATATTACAATAACAGGTTCTTTTAATCTCTAAGGAACGCACTGATAATCATGTCTGGGTGAACAGGGTGCACAGAGGTATGCAAATACATATTTTGACAGGCATGTAGGACAGCCTATTGTAATGTTCGGACCGAACATTTTGATTGGACAAACCTTTTATGGTCCTACACTTTGCACAAATTATATAAATACATATAAATAAATTTAGACCACTTAACTTAGTGATTGCTGTCGGGATGTGAAGAGACTTTCAACCAGCATAACAAAAAATGTTTTTGAACCAAATCACCTACCCTACTTTTAAATTAAAAACATGGTAATAAACGGCAGTATTATCTAACTGAACAATTAATTACTCCCAATGGCGGATTTGTGTTCAGACCAGACACTTGCTTTACTGTACCTGTGTAGTTTGGGTATGGCATGAGCTGCGGTCTTGCGGACGTATGGAGACATGTCAGACGCCGCCTCTTTGATGGCTAACATCATGATGGGCACGATGATGGTCACTCTGATGCTGGACAGCACACGCAGGGCGCTCGCACGGATCAGCTGGTTGGGGTCCTGAATCAGGGGTTACAATGATTCACAGAGAATTATTTATTTAGAAACCGATGCTTCAATAATGTGACTTCACACAGCAGAATTAAAGGGTGTGAGAGGTATTTCCTTTATGTGAACACTAGAGGGCATTTTTGGTCCCATATGACACTTTTGCACCATTTTAAGCGTTTACTGAGCATTTAGCTGCATCACTATTAGCATATTCTTCATACTATGTACTATGTGCTGTAGGTTTATATTTGAGAGTGCCTCTCCAGTCAAAGTACACAGGGAACATGAATGGAATACCATTTCCAGATTCTAGCAATATGCATTTCATTTATGGTTTAGTGTTTCCCAAATCCTCTTGCAATGTGGAAGAGGTTTGTAACAGTTCTCCATTGCCCTTTTGAGAACAAAACGATTAGAAAACCACAGAAGCTTTAAATATATGAACCTAAAAGTAATCATGAATTGTAAGGTGAGGGGAAAAAGCAAACCGTACGCAAGGTCTGTGGTATCAAAATACAACTTTATGATGTAATAATCTTACTACATACTCAAAAGTGCAGTAGCACTTTACATCACCAGCAAAGTACAAAGTACAGTTTTATTGTTAACTAAAACTAAACCTATTTAAACATTTTTCTTATTTTAAATAAAGCCAAAATAAAATGATAAATTTCAACGTTTTGTAACATTAAATGTTTGTTAAAATTTGTAACATTAAATGTTTTATATCTATACATATTATGTATATATATATATATATATATATATATATATATATATATATATATATATATATATATACAGTATATGTGTGTGTGTGTGTGTGTATTTTTTTTTATAAATATATTAGATGAGAAATTAGAAATGTTGCATTAAAATTAATTGGACATAAATAAAATCTAAAACTGGACTAAAACTAAAACTGAAATGAAAATAAATTAAACCTAAATAGTAATATAAAAAATACAAAAACTAATAAAAATGACAAAAGCACAAAGCAAACTTACTAAAATAATAAAAAAATAAAATGCAATTCAAATTATAATTAAAAATTATAATAGTAAATACTAAAATAACACTTACAAAGTACAAACTTGATCTTGCTGTTTATTTAGCAATAAACTGCCCTGAAAACTGACAATACATTATCTTTTATATAACTGCATTCAACAAGCATAAATATAATATAAAGGTATTTATATATTAAAATAGTTTTATAATATTTTATATTTATATAATATATACAAATATATTATATGGCATAAAATATAATGTTTCTATAATTTATATATATATATATATATATATATAATTTTTATTATACATATAATATGATAAACAGCAGCTTTAACTAAATAAGCCGCATTCTTACTACGTACTCAAAAGTACATTATGCACTTTTAATACAAAGTATGCAAACAGGAGCCTTTTCTTAAGTTTTGGATGTTGTGAAAGAGATCAGAGAGGACGAAGAGATTTTGTCAGGATGAAGCAGCATGTTTAGGCCCTGAATAATGTGTTTGTGTGTGTTTTAGGACCTTCAGTCCTCTCTGGAAGGTGGAAATGGACAACAGAGCGAGATCCTGCTGTTCTTCAGCGTAGCGGACAAGATACACATACACCAGCTTCTTCACCTGAGAGAGAAAACACACGTCACTGTAAACTCACAAACCACACACACTCACAGAGGGGTGAATAGAGCTCTGATCTGCTGTTTAATCCATTTTTGTGACTCAGCACTTGAGCGTACGGTGACTCATGAGCAGAACCTCATTACCATTGCATATTAACATAAGATTCAAGTTTAATAACAGCCAGAAAAGCTGACATCCTGTAAGCTCTGAGCCGCTTCCTGTCTCCTGCTGCTCCTCGGCGTATCACTCACCTCGATGTTCTTACAGGCCACGTTCTTCACCACGGCAGGGAAGAGATCTGAGGTGTTCTTCCCCCGGGCGATCATCTGAGGGAAAACACACACAAACAGGGTAACAGTTAGATACTGATGTACAGTACATGGTTTAATTGAAAAAACCTTAGGACACTTAAAGAGACAGTTCACCCAAAAATGTCAATTCTGTCTATATAACAATTTTTTTTCCCTTTTTTTTGGTTGAATCATGATTGTTATGAACTTTTTATATACATTTTTAAAAATATATATATTTTTAATTAGTACATTTTTTACACTTATTTTTCTTAAAGCGAAAGAGCAAAAAAAGTTTGTTTAGATGATAAAGAGGTTCAAAACTAAGACATTCAGAGAACTATTCAGACAATTTTTTTTCTTTTTTAAAAGAAATAATACTTTTGTTAATCAAAGATGCATTAAATTAATAAAAAATGACAGTAACGCCATTTATAATGTTACAAAAGATTTCTATTTCAAATAAATGCTGTTCTTTTGAACTTTCTATTCATAAATTAATCCTGGAAAAATGCATTATGGTTTCCACAAAAAATAGAAATCTTCAGCATTGATATGCATGACATTTTATATTTATATTTATTATATAAAATTAAGTGTTGGGGACCTACTTTAACAGTAACTAGTAACTAGAATGACAAGCTACTTGGTTGAATGGTTAAAGTTACCTATTTGAAAAGGTTGCTAACTACACTGAACACACAATTTAGTTTAAGTGTAAATACTAAATCCAAACATTTTACTATCACATAGTCTAACTTACATAATATGCAACCAGTTCAGTGTTATCTAGCACAGAAACAATAAGGATAGCATTCAATTTCATTTTAAAAAAGAGGACATATTAAGAGTGTTTAATTATTGCATCAGTTTGCAATAAGATTACAACTACCAAAATAAAAAATTTTTGCACTATATTATCACTAGAAATATTTGCTTGCTACTAGAAGAGAACATATTTTTTATTACATGCACTGATGAGCCATTCACAGGAAATGACAAACAACAAATAGGGTGATTTTTGGCTCGGTCCTGAAGGAGTCGTGTACCTGCTGCCGGTGCCACCTGTGCTCTGTGAATGGAAACAATATCAGGTGGCTGTTTGTGGCTTCTGAGCTCCGAGTGATAAATATTTCAGTCCTGATCTGATCCTTCACAATACAGAGACACTAAAACCGCTCATGAATATTAAATGCATTTTGCAAATCTGTCCCATTTCCAAAGCGTTCGCTGAAATCGCTCGTCTCGTTTTAGAATCAGACCTAATGCAACAGTTACAAACCGGTGAGAGCCAAGACTTCACAAAACACACAGTGACAGCGGCATTTACTGCCCTCAATTACAGCCTTCTGTCTATTTACACAGTCGCATAATTACCGACATGAATCCAAATATCTCTTCCTGAAACGCTAGACAATCAGGTATCTGACTTAGATTTTCGAGTATATATCTGGTTCTGTTCATCAATACAGCTATAAAACTGAACCTGCCGGGACTTTATTACCAATGATGCATGAAAACTGAGCTCATGTTTCACAGCCCAGCTGTGCATCACACAATGAGACAATGCAATTGACGCTTGAGAAAACTGCATTGTGGGACACATTACCCAGTGCTCTGTTTTATAATGTACGTTCCATATCATTTAATGCGTATAAAATATACAAGTGAAATAGTATGCAAAAAATATTGATGTATTTTCTTACTTGGTATTTTGTCTCGTTTTCTAGTACAAATATCTAAACATTCTTAAATCAGCATACATTTACTTTAAGAACTTCGTTCATCTTCGGAACACAAATTAAGATATTTTTGATGCATTCCAAGAGCTCTCTGACCCTCCTTAGACAGCAAGGGTCCTTACACATCAGTAGTTCAACCGTAACTTTACGAAGCTACGAGCAGTGGTCGAATTGTAAGCAAATTTCAGGGGGGATGATGTGGTCAATTTATTTTGGTGTGTGTGTTCCTGTAGCTAATTTTGCACAATGATTACAAAATTTGTCTAAAAAAGTTTTTATCTAATGATAAATCAGCCTTATTAAACAAACTATAATTTTTAAGTTTTTTTCCCTTCTGGGGCCTGAAATGGAGGAATTTTGGTCAATACTGCTAATTAAAATATATTTTGCTAAATGTGTTTTTGTGCTGGCACCATGGCTGATTTAGGACTGTCATGGATAAATAAACATGAAAATAAAACCGCCAGTAGGTGGCAGCAAGTCCTTGTTTTAATAAATGATTTATTGAATCGTTCAAATCAAACGATTTGTTCAAAATGGCTGATTCAATTAGAAACTAAACAAGTGAATGGACCGTTGAATCACTGGCTCACTTGATTCGTTCAAAAACAGATTCATTCAAGGAATGAAAACACTGTGTTGCTCTACACTGTTGTATAAAATTATTAGCATATTTATGCTAACACACATGTGCTGATATTCAGAAAAGTACATTGCTTGTGTGAATATAAAAACATAAAAACTCATACATGGGTATTTTTTTTTCTTTCATTGCTTGAATTATAAGGGCATTCTAACTGCACTTGAATGGGATTCATTTCACTTGCATCAGCAAGTGGTTGGAAACTTGCATCAGCTTGTGCGCAGCTTGTTACAGTACTGAGTTCTGTTTGGCCAACCTCCGTTATATAGTTCGTGAATTATCATAAGTAGAGAATTTTTACATTTAATTTGCATGATAAGTTTTACATAATACACAACATTATTAATCTAAAGGGGATGGTTTGGGGGGATGGTGGTTTCACAGAGGGGATGCTTTTTGTCATTTTTCGCACATCCCCCCTCAATTCGAGCCCTGGCTACGAGAATACTTTTTGTGCACAAAGAAAACTAAAATAACGACTTTATTCAACAATTCGCCTCCTCCGCGTCACCCTATAGCACCATTTTGGAGAGTATCACATACGTAAACAATGTATTGCTGTTCTGTGTCAGCAACACTGTATGCGGATACGCTGTTTACATTGTTTATGCTTTGATCTGAACTTAAACAACGTATCCGCGTACATATGTTGTTTACGTATGTGATATTCTCCAAAATGGTGCTATAGGGTGATACGGAGGAGACGGATTGTTAAATAAAGTCGTTATTTTTGTTTTCTTTGCGCACAAAAAGTATTCTCGTAGCTTCGTAAAATTATGATTGAACCACTGATGTCACATGGACTATTTTAACGATCTCCTTGCTATGTTTCTGAGCTTTGATCGTGTAAGGACCCTTGCTGTCTATGGAGGGTCAGAGAGTTCTCAGAATTCATCAAAAATATCTTAATTTGTGTTCCGAAGATGAACGAAGTTCTTAAAGGTTTGGAACGACATGAGGATGAGTAATTAATGACAGAATTTTCATTTTTGGGTGAACTATCGCTTTAAGAAGCATGTACTTGATAAATCTTGTTTTCTCAAAATATTAACAAAATGAAGTGAGATTATGCTTAAAACAAGAAAAAATGTCTGCCAATGGGATGAGAAAATGGGATGAACTTAATTCAAAGGGAAAACAAGTTTGTCTTTCTTACCTCATTGGCACACATTTTCTTGTTTTAAGCAAAAACTCACTTCATTTTGGTTATTGTTTCAGAAAAAAGACTTAATATCTTATGTCATTATGCATCACAAATATATGCATGCTGATTTAAGACTGGAAAACAAGACATACATACTGAATGTGCGTGGTTTACTCACCGCTACGATGCGCTTCATGGCCTCCAGCTTCAAGGAGTCTTTATTACTGTCCAGCATCTCCTTCAGGTCATCGTGTCTGAAGATGTAAAACATAAAAGACAGAATTTTTACCAACTGTTCTTGTTCTCTCTCCTTTAAATATCTCAGAAAGGTGTCCATTATAAGATGTATCATCCAGACTCATCTCAGTTCTTTAAGAGCCCTGAGGACGTTCGCGAGTTCAGAAGAACCAACCAGAGCAAATTAAATCAAGCTTTCCTTCAAAGGATTCACACAAATTTGACACACAGAGAATCAAAACAGACAAACACACCCAGAAATACCATCAACAGCATGATTTGGTTTTCATAAGCAGCAGATACTAACCCAATGGAAGCCACAAACTTCTTTTCTTTTTCATTTGGATGACAATTGTTTCTACAAGAAATCAATGGCAGTAAATTGTTGTTTCCTGAGAAGAAAACTCTCAAATGCATATCTTTTACAACAAAGTCTTAAACTGTGATACTAGAAGATACGGCAAAGTCAGAGTTCTCAGTAGGAAGATCATCAAATTTTTCCAAAATCAAATTACTTGAGCCATACCATCCACATTCATGCATCTCTATAGATGCCAAAAACTGCTGTTTATGATGAATTATAGAAGAAAGATCTGGGAAAAGTTGATACTCATACATAAACGAGATCTCCATTAAGTCTCCTCTGAAAGAGCAAACTTCTAAGCATTTGTTTTCACTGGAAAAATCCCTTTCAAGCAAGTCAGTTCACTTGAATTTCCCTTAAAGTTGTAACAAGTTTGGCATTTAAAAATGGTTTAATTTTATTTCAATCCTTAAAGTCTTGTGCACATTTCAAAATAAAAGCTCCCCATATCTCAGTAGAGTATCATAGTACAGTATCATAAAATTAGCTTTAATTTAGTTTTTTTTTAGCTGTACACGTCATAAAAAAGAGAGAATGAGAATATCCTTTTGCTTTAGTTTATAAGTACTGCCTGCAAGCATTAGCAATTAGCAAATTCTGGTTTGACGATGTGTCTTTGGTTGTTCCAAAGCTTATTTTCCTTTCCCATCTAATGGTTGCAAAGAAAGCGGTGTAGATTTAGGCCCAATCCCAATTCTATTTTATACCCCTTCCCCTTCCCCTTCCCCTTCCCCTACCCCTTCCCCATGTCCCTTGAAACAGAGTGTCAAGGGGTAGGGGTGAAAATATTCCCCTAAGAATTTGGACACCACTACAATGCCATCACACGCCATCATACGTCATCTAGTTTAAATACTGAATTGCTACATTATATTTTCCAGCAACGAGAGGATAAAATTGCTGTTTTTGAAGTAAACTCACTCTAAAAAGAGAAACACACAGACGCGCATACACGCAACTTTCATCTCTCTCTCTGTCTCTCTCTCTCTCGAATTGGCAATATTTGAGAAAAGGGTTTAGCGATTTCTAATTATTGGGGGGACTAGCCCCCTCAGTGTCTATGGTGGTTATCGCCCTGATCAGACATGAAAATATGTTGTGGCACTATCGTGCAGTCTATAATGATATGACGTTAGTTAGCAAATATTTGTGATTTTTTGCAAACATTTCTTTGAGTAACATGACTGTAAATATGAACTCACGATTGAATGTAACATAAAACAAATGATTACTTTTTGTTAAAATCTTTATTAATGCCAAAAATGCTTACATTTAAGTGTCTTTTTGTTCGCTCGGGCAGCTATGTTGCCCCTGAAGCCGGTTTACGCTGAGATAATTCATACCCCTTCGTTTGAAGTGTGGACCCGAAAAATCTTCATTTGAAGGGCTATCTGGCCCTTACCCTTACCCCTACCCCTCCAACCAAAAGAAAATTTAGACACCCCTACCCCTTCACGTGAGCATGCGAAACGGAGGGGTAGGGGAAAGGGGAAGGGCTAAGGGGTAGAATTGAGATTGGGCCTTATTCACTTTAAAAGTGTCTTTTTATCCATAGCATAAGCAGTCAAGTCTGATTTTGCCATCCTTTGACTTAAACATAAGCTTTTAGCTATTTAAAAAAAAGGAATCAGGCCTACAAAATGCGTGAAATATGTCTCGTTTCACACAATACGTCAACACATTAAGGAAAACTGGCTTTTCAAAGGGTCTTTAAAAATTGAAGATGGAGTTAAGTATTTGTTGATCTAAACTGACTTCATGTTCTCTAGTTGATGTCTGTGACTCCAAACGAACCCAGAGGCACGATAATTAATAAAGCCAATGATCCTCCAGACGTCTGGGACAACCTATTAATATTAGCTCAGATGAGAAAAGATATAAATATTAAGCACTTTCTGCATGTATCTAAATGTAAGAGATCCTCAATTTGAACCACAATGAGTCAAGAGGTGTTTATCTGAGGAGCTGCAAATCAGTCACATGACAAGCCAAACTCTTTCTGATTGGCTGTGACACTAAGACCCACATCTGATCCTGGGTCAGTCAGCTCGTCAATCTGATACAGATGAGACCGTCTGACATCCTGCATGCAAGAAAGCCCATAACCCTTCTGTCCATCGATACACATTACTATAGCAACCACATCCTAATGTTAGCAATCTCCTTTTAGAAAGAAGTTGTGAAGGAGAGATGTTGAGCCTCTCGTTTTATCTCTCTCTCATCATTAATCACACTGGCTGGGTTTAAATCAACAAACTGACATCTGTTCACACATACAGACACATTCACACACAAACTAAATAACTGAATGAACACATCTAATAATCAAATATCAAAATTGGTTCAACTATGCTCAGATTCAAAGAGAACTTAATGTGTTTTTAAAATAATAATTCAGTTTAAGTTTAATAATTAAGTTCTTTGATGATGATGATAATTCATGATGATTCATACACAACAGGAAATAGTAATTGAGTTCACAGAATCTAAAACCAGATCTAAAAATGCCTCATTTGTGTGTTAAACCTTCTCACTCCTGGACGTACCGGTAAATGACCCACAACATCAAAATTAAGGTTTTGTTGCTTTAAGAGTTTGGGGTTAGGAAGATTTTATTATTATTATTTTAAAGAAAATTTATATTTTTATTGAGCAACAATGCATGAAATTGATCCAATGTGGCAGTAAAAACATTTATAATGTTGCAATACATTTATATTTCATATATAAATGCTGTTCTTTTGAACTTTCTATTCATCAAATAAAAATTAAAAAAATCCTAAAAATATATGTATGACCGTTTTCAGAAAAATATTAAGCAGCACCACTGTTTTCAACATTGATAATAATAAGAAAAGTGTTTCTTGAGCAGCAAATCAGCATATTACAATGATTTCTGAAGGATCATGTGACACTGAAGACTGGAGGAATGATGCTGAAAATTCAGCTTTGCATCACAGGAATAAATTAGATTTTAAAATATATTACAATAGAAGACAGTTACTTTAAGTTGTAATCATTTTTAATAATAAGAAAAGTGTTTCTTGAGCAGCAAATCAGCATATTACAATGATTTCTGGAGGATCATGTGACACTGAAGACTGGAGGAATGATGCTGAAAATTCAGCTTTGCATCACAGGAATAAATTATATTTTAAAATATATTACAATAGAAGACAGTTACTTTAAGTTGTAATCATTTTTCACAATTTTACTGTATTTTTGATTAAATAAACACAGATGTATTTAAACGCAGAATGTTAGTGTAAAAAGGTGCTGTAATATTTACATAGTCAAAAGCCAATCACTGAATATATTCAAATTTATGCAGAATGGTTATGGGCAAATGTAGTACTATAATATGCAAAATAACTCCTGAATTCCTAAACATGATGTATAATATCTACAGTGATGCAACACTGGATTTCCACTGATGTGATCACAGATCAGAACCCAGATCAATGAAAACATGTCAAGCATTATGACAGGCCTAATCATTTCCCAGCAGGTTCAGAACGAGCCAATCAGAGCGAGTGTGTTCCATCAAAGCTGTGGCATGAAAATATTACGAGCTGGCCGAGATAACACACTTCGCTAATTAAAAACATTCCCTCGGTGGCTGTCACGCCACCGTCGCTGGAATTAAACGACTATGATATCTCGCAACACACCCAGGTCCTGCTCTCTGGTTTCCACAGCAACAAAGAGAGCAATAAACTCCAGTGAATAGATTTGCTGCCAGAGTCTCCCACCCAGCACAACTATCAATCGCTCTTGAAAAAAGACTCCCTTGGTGGCTTTCATTAGCTGGAAGGGTCCGCAGAGTATAAACACTGTCAAATATTAGTGTGTGTGAGAAGGTGTGGGCGGTGTTTCCTTTCACGCATCAGTGTGTGTGTCCTGTCGTGATGGCTGTGCTAGTCAGCTCCAGTCACCTCACACACACAAACGCACGCGCACGCACCTGGTGGGTCGTGATCAGAGCGATGTAAGAGGACGAACACGAGCTCGGTGATTCAGCAGACGTGCTACAGTCAAATACATCACCTCCACATTACAGCAGATTATCTTATGTCATATTCCAGAGAACTGAATGAACTCTAAGTTGTTTTGGATAATAAATGTAGTGGATAAATAGTGTCATACATCAGAGATGAGCTATGGGAAGTCTGTCTCTGTATCACAGTATGAAATGCTGCATGCAGAGGGAATACAAACCTGTAATCACTTTCCCTCCTGACCTGCAGTGGCTGAGCACCAATGCTTTGATTTACATACGGGAGCTTTTAGCAAATTAATTAGTCCGACGATAAATCAGATGCTGGGTATGTTTACAACAATGGGGGGGGGTAGCTATATTTACACTAATGGAAAACTCTTAGGTGCAGTCTAAGCTGTTACATAAATATGCATTTATAAAGAAACCAATTTTCTTTAAAATAAATTGCAAGCTTGAAGCTAAATGATGTCATTTGGTCTTGAAAGAATTTGATTGTAAAAGTGCAAAATTAAATAATTAATTTAGCTGATAAATGTTTTTTTTTTTTAATATATTTGTATCAATAGCCAACAATACATTTTATGGGTCAAAATGATCGATTTTTCTTTTATGCTAAAAATCATTAGGATATTAAGTAAAGATCATGTTCCATGAAGATATTTTGTAAATTTCCTACCATAAATACATCAAAACTTAAATTATATATTTTATATTATACTGTATATGTGTATGGTTTTTACATATAAAACGAGCAATAAGATACATTTTTTTAATTATATATATATATATTTCAAAATGTAAATTTATCAGCTAAATTAACTAGGCCTATTTAATTTTACACTAGTTTTATTTTATTAACTATTTAATTTTACACAACCAAATTCCAAGACCAAATGACATAAAACACACACACACACGCAATATTTCCTATACTTATTTTACTTATTATGTATATATAACATATATATATATATATATATATATATAGTATACATTACTGTAGGGTATCAGAATGAATTAGACAATTTAACATTCGATCGGATTCATGCTAAAACAACCCAAAGAGCCAAATTATACAAAGAGGCCCAGGACAACAAGACAATGTCATAAATCTGTCCACGATACCCTAGCACCAGCTTCCAATATTAAAACAAAAGAACACTTATTGATAATCCCAACTCAGGAGATTGTCAATTTTGGGGCAAGAAACCCAAGATTAATGATTGAAGAGACTACATCATGACCATCACATAAGGGAAACCATTAGTAGAGACTACGTTGGGTGGTTTCCCCCACCCAGGACAAAGACCAGGCTCCTTCTAGGCCTTTTGACCTTTTGTTCCTCACAAAGCACATCCTCACGTTCACAGAATGACAGAGATACTGTCTTTTACATGTATATATGCACCAAAATGATGCTAAAAGGGCTTATGAGCAACTTTCACTTCTATGCATAACGCTATATCATGTATGTAACCCACACATTTGACTATCATGTCCTAATCACTTATTGTGTATGTATTTTGAATAACTATTGAATAGTTCATACTAGGATAATATTCATGTTGGGTATGTATGAGTTTGAATTTTCATGCTTTAAAAATGTCTGTGAATCAGTACTTTGTAAAATGAATTATATTCTGATTATAGAAATCATGTCCAAATTATACTCTGCAAGAGCGGGAAAATTCAGACCATGTGACTGATAAGATAACATGTTGATTTATGTATTGGGAGGAGAATCATAGCAACACCCCAAGCTAAGACAATGTCTACTTGGTCAAGACACCATTTAAGATGTGTCCAACAGCCCGGTTTAAATACTCAGGACACAATCAAATTATGCTTTTTGCCTTTTCGGCTTTTAGCCGCCACTTTTTGCTTTTAGTCATTGCTTTTTGCTTTATGCTTTTAGCCATGCTTTTTACCCATGAATTCTTCGAGCTTACATGCCAGCAGCTCCTCTAAAACCATGAGGAGAAACGCCACCTAGTCTCATCAAACTTTACCCTTTTCTTTCTTTTACTGTAGTTTCTTTTCCGTTGAGAGTTTCGTGTTAAGTTTCGCCGCAACGCCGTGTCTCTGAGTTCACCTCGAGTCTGTGACCGCCTCAAAACTTCAACCAGCCCACAACTCCGCATCTTCAGCCAACGCCCAACCATTGGCTTCCCAAGACGTCACTTCAACGACTACTGAACTTCCAGCCAATCAGCAACCTTGGGAAACCCCTTTCTGCAATGGAAGACAACAAGGGAACCCCCTAAACAGGCAACGCAAGTACCTCCAGATTCTAGCTGAACTGGTGCATTTAATATAAATTTTAACCTCATTGAGGAACTCAATACGAGGGTTAATTAAGTGATTGATGGTTGATCAGGCCTATGCAATGGCACATATTGCTATAAACTTGGGATTTCACATTTTCACTCTGTTAAACTCATTCTTTCCTCACTTTTTCTCTTTCTGCAACTTGTGTGAATGTATGAGTGCATCTGTTCATGTGTTAGATTAGTTTATATGTCTTAGATTTATCCAAAGTTTTTATTGAAGTCTCATTTTTATTGAAAAGAGAAGTATCTTGTGTTTTGTGCTTACAAGTTAATGTCTTAAACTGCCGATCTTGTTACTGTGCTAATAAATAGTGTTTTCACTATATTTTGGATATTAATATCCATGCAGAGACGATGTTGTACGGCCCGTTCAGTAACTCGCTGGCCGATTCAGTTGATCAGCCGTAAAACAGTGATTCTGTCCAAATTCCCTATGAAATCAAAAATAATTCCCTTTGAGCTAAATTGACCTGTTTCCCTTACATTACGTATAGATTATATATACTGTAGATATCATTATAAAATAAAATTAGTTTATATAGTTTAGAAATTAGCATTTTTTAAATTATAATTTATAAAATTATACATTTATATTAGTATAAAAATAAAAAGTTTATATTGTGTATACATTTACATTTTTTTCATTTATAACATTATACATTTATAGATAGTTCTAATTAAATGTGTACTCATTTTTATTCTTTTTAATGAAACATTTTATATTTCGAATGATTTTTATGTAAATGTTTTATCTCATTTGTGACTATTTTTTTCAGAGGAACAACAGAAGCAAAGTGGCTTAAATTATGCTTTGAAAGAGATCACTCACAGCCATTTATGACTTCACATGAGTGTTACCGTACCGTAAAGGTTGCGACTGAACGCTGGTAAGCCCCTCCTCCAGCCCGGGTCGATCCTCTGACCCTTCCCCCCCGCCACCCATCCCCCCAGATCTCAGGTGTCGGAGTTCTTCTGGCTGGACGGCGCTGTACCAGTTCTGCGGGCTGCTGTCGGGTGTCAGCACCGGACTGAGAGCCTCCTCCTGGCCCTGAACGACTCCCTGCACGCTCTTTACGATGTTCACGGCGTTCACTGGCAGCTGGAGCAACTTCTGCATGGTAGTCATCGTCAAGCTTGTCCCAAAACTTTCACACCTGTTTAGATCCCCTGAGGCAGGTAAACACACCTGTAGATGATTTTTGAAGAGTCAAACGCTCACACACACCTGTAGAATCCGTCTCAAAAGCAACAGCAGACCGTAAACTCCAAAGCACAGGCACAATCCTCAGGTCTGGTCTTCAACTCGATGCAGATACGGAGGCTTCAAAGCATCTTTCACGTGAGGCGGCCCTGAGAGGTGAGGAGACGAGAAGGGAGGTGACGGCAAAAGCTGTTCTCATCCTGCTCAGAGCCGACTGATGGTGAACACACTGCTCTGCCTCTGATCGCTGAGCAGAGCTAAACCCCGCCCCTCTAGCAGCAAACCCCGCCCCTCATGAAACACACACTCTGTCTCTCCCTCTTCTTTCATTCACACCATAGCTCTTTCCCAGCACTCTGGCACATTTTTCTGTCCCTCGTCCTCTTTTCCATCGTATTTTCTGCAACGGTTGCTTACCTATCCCTCTCTCTGATATGACTCAGCTAGAAACGCTGCTCTGAAAAAAGGCTTTTCACAGGAAAACCCCGTCGTTGGGATGTCGACACGCACAAGCACTGTATTATTATTCGCTTTGAATGCTAAAAACCACAGTGCAGATATTCATGCTGTTTTGAGTGTGTGTGCACATTCTGCACCATTCACTTGGTTTCTGTGTTTTGACTCATTATTTGATTCATTTGACAAAGGTTCAAATATTTATTGGCTTTAAAATGTGAAATAACAGTTTTTTGCATCAAAGATTAAATCTGGATGTTACTTGCTTAATGTAAAACATGCACAAAATGTGATCATGTGACATCAGTGTTGCATACTATTGTTAACAGTTGTATATACTGTGTAGTATATAAAGAGTCAGGAAGCAGTACACTATAATTGCATGCAAAACATAGCATTTGTCTGTGTTCTTAGTGATTGTTAGACACCAGTTCATAATTTTGTTAAGCTCAGTATAAAATGCAATAACTAGTTCCACCGCAATTTCTTATGATGCCCAAATAATAAATCTTAGTTTAGGTACATTTTAATTGACATAATTTGCTGTAGTTTTCTAAATGTTCGACCAATTTTAACATTTTAGTTGAATAGACTATAAAACTAGTTTAGTAAAAATTGAGCCAACTAAAAAAGAACAATTCAGGCAACACTCTGAACAGAGAAATTGAGAGAATGAAAAAAATCGGTGGAACTAGTTACTAGATAATACTTATTTTTTTTACAGTGAGGCTGAAATTGGTTTTAAAACTGAGTCAAACTTAATCTGAGTTGAATCTAAATTATAAACTAAATCACACTGATTCACTGATTTGATTCACTTTCATTCTGACTGAGAATACAGTTCAATTCAGTCTCAGTCTGTCCAATTCAGTTTGATTAAAATGACTCGGTTTTATTCTGTCGATGCAGTTTGATTCATTTAAATCAGTATGATTCAGTTCCATTTACTTTCATTCTGTCTGATCCCGTTTGAATCAATTTGAATCAATCTGCTTCGATTCAGTTCACTTTCATTCTGTCCCACACAGTTCAATAAGAATCGAATGAGTTTCATTCTGTCCAGTTCAATCTGATTTAGCTCAATTCTGTTTTTTTCTGTCCAATTCACTTAAAAAAAGGTTTATTCTAATACTTATTTAGTTTGATTCAATGTCATTCTGTCCAACACAGTTTGATTAAATTTGAATTCATTTTGATTCACTTTCATTCTATTTAGTACAGTCTGAATCATTTGAATTCATCTGATTTAGTTTGATTCAATTTCATCCTGTTCAATTCAGTTTGTATAAAATGCTTCGGTTTCATTCTGTATGACATTTTGTATTCAAATTGAATCAGTATAACTCAATTTGATTCATGTTCATTCTTTCCAGTACAGTTTTATTAATTTGAATCCTTCAGATTCAGTTACATTTCAGTCACATTTAGTTGTATTCTGTCTGACACGGTTTGTTTCATTTGAATCATTATGACCCAGATACACTTTGGTTACATTTCAGTCACTCTGATACTTTATGTTTGACACAGTTTGATCAAAGCGATTCACTGTCATTTCGTTCAATACTGTTTGATTCATTTGAATGAGTCCGATTCTTATTGTCTGTGACGTGGCGTTTCTGAGCCCAGAATAACATGGAGAAGAGAACAGCCGAATTCACAGCCAGATGCAGAATTCACACTGCAGTGCTAAAAGCCACTGAGCTCTAAAGAGACATTCTCCTGCGTCAGAAAGCCCCAAATCTCTCTACACTCACATACAGAGTCTTGTCTGTCTGATCTCCAGCAATCTCATGAATTCTCTATAGATTAGCGTCTCTGCTTCTCTGTTTATTTAGCTGTTAACGGAGTAGAGATGGAGAGGTGTACAGCAGCAGATCAGAGGGGCGTGTTGCCAAGGCAACAGCATGTGAGGATCGCTCGTCTTCATGTTTACTGTGGAACCAGTCAAACTGCCACACATACACACACACTCACACACTCACACACACACACACACACACACACACACACACACACGCATCCTGCAGCGCAACAGTGTCAGAGCTCTGTGACAGCAGAGCAGAAATCTGAAAGTGATGATTATGCAGAGAGAAAACATATTTATGTCACATTTATGCCTCAACACAACACAACAGCATTAAATGCATTCACAGTGCATCTCATGTTCATACAGTGACATATTTCTAAGAGAAACAGAATATTAAGTGGGAAATAACTGAGGACAGGGAGTGTGAAATAAGTTAGACTATTATATTATTGGTTATTATTTTATTAGAACAGGAAGGTGTCTTCAGAAGTTATTCTGATTAAACGATTTTTCTTTATAATAACGTGGACAGATTAATAAACGGTTTTATCATCTCAAACTAAAATCCCCAACTTCCAGTGACTGGTTTGTGTTCTTGCATGCATTCTAGTATTACAGTGCATTATTTTATTATTTATTATTATTTTTCACATAAATGCTGTTCTTTTGAATTTTCTATTCTCTCAGAATCTTGACAAATATGTAGCAGCACAACAGCAGCAAAGCAGCAAATCAGCATGTTAGAATGATTTCTGAAGGATCATGTGACACTGAAGACTGGAGTAATGATGCTGAAAATTCAGCTTTGACCACAGAAATAAATCACATTTTAAAATATTTTAAAATCGTAAAACGATTATAAATTGCAATAACATTTAACAATATTACTTTATTTTTTTGTTCAAATAAATGCAGCCTTGGTGAGCAAATTAAACCCCAAACTTCTGAACGGAAGCGTAGCTACTGTACACAGATAACCCCATCACCACCACAGAAGCTCACAGATCACATTACAGTATCTATATCACAGCATTCCCCTCACCATTAGATAATAAATGAACATATACTTCAAACTTCGGTCAATTCCAAAACACTATTTTAAGCACCGTCGAGAAGTAAGGCTGTGGTAAAGTCAGGTTTGTGAATCGTCTTCATATTCAAATGAATTCAAGTAACAGTCTGACAAAAGCGACGATGTGAAAATGTGTGCACTCTTAAAAATAGAAGTGCTTAAAAGGTTCTTCACAGCGATGCCACAGAAGAACCATTTTTGGTTCCACAGAGAACCATTCAGTCAAAGGTTCTTTAAAGAACCATCTCTTTCTTACCTTTTTGTAATCGGAAGAACCTTCTTTCACCACAAAGAACCGTTTGTGAAACAGAAAGGTTCTTCAGGTGTTAAAAGTTCTTTATGGAACCATTTAGACAAAAAAGGTTCTTCTGTGGCATCGTGAAGCACCTTTATTTTTAAGAGTGTGCGATTGGCTCCCTCTACTGTCTGAGAGAGAAATTACTTGAACTAAATGATGCCCAGTGAAAGGCCAGATTTATCCAAGCAGTGTAATTTCAGTCTTATTTATATATGATAGCATTTATTAATATTTTGAGGTAGCTTTTATAGTTAGATATCAGTTTTCATTTTAATTTTAGTTAAGTTTTAGTCATTTTGAGATATGCTTTTGTCATTTCCATTACTTTTTTTAAACATTTGATTTAAATTTATTTTATTTTTAATATTTTGAGGTAGCTTTTCTATTTAGATATCAGTTTTCATTTTAATTTTAGTTAAGTTTTAGTCATTTTGAGATGTGCTTTTGTCATTTCCATTACTTTTTTAAAACATTTTGATTGAATTTTGTTTTATTTTTAATATTTTTTTATATTTTGAGGTAGCTTTTATATTTAGATATGTTTTCATTTTAATTTTAGTTAAGTTTTAGTCATTTTGAGATGTGCTTTTGTCATTTCCATTACATTTTTTAAACATTTTGATTAAATTTTTTTAATTTTTAATATTTTTTTAATATTTTGAGGTAGCTTTTATATTTAGATATCAGTTTTCATTTTAATTTTAGTTAAGTTTTAGTCATTTTGAGATGTGCTTTTGTCATTTCCATTACATTTTTTAAACATTTTGATTAAATTTTTTTAATTTTTAATATTTTTTTAATATTTTGAGGTAGCTTTTATATTTAGATATCAGTTTTCATTTTAATTTTAGTTAAGTTTTAGTCATTTTGAGATGTGCTTTTGTCATTTCCAATAGTTTTCTTTATACATTTCGATTTAAATTTATTTTATTTTTAATGTATTTAATTTATCATTCATTTTTTATTTTTGTTTTTCTTTTATAGTTTAAAA
This sequence comes from Sinocyclocheilus grahami, assembly GCF_001515645.1. Lineage (NCBI taxonomy): Eukaryota > Metazoa > Chordata > Actinopteri > Cypriniformes > Cyprinidae > Sinocyclocheilus > Sinocyclocheilus grahami. The sequence goes on along the minus strand of NW_015505886.1, from coordinate 1,390,738 downwards.
ATTTAAGCACTTAAGTTTATTTCAGTTAATTTCTAATTTTTAAAAATTTCACCTAATAATTTCAGCTTTATTTCAATTACCAAAAACAAGTTTTTATCATTTTAATCTTAGTATTAGTCAATTATAATAACACTGGATTCAACAAGCATCAAAAACACAACAGATAATTGATCAAAATAGACAGTGAATAATATTAGTAAATAAACAATGAAGCCATCAGCTACAGGATGAGCATGTCACATGACCTCAACATGTCCAGTTTGCTCGTGCTGACCCTGAAGATGGAAGGGCAGTCACCTCTTTGATTAATATTACCCAGCAACTTGCACAACAATTAGCTGATGTCCAGCGACAATTAGCCATGCTTACGGCCAGCCAGTCAAAGACCAGCTCTATTCCCAAGACTCTTTCCCATACACACAGCAAGTCACAAACCAGAGCCACTAAGCAGCAGTCTCATCGACCCACAAATGCTCCGCCCAAACCGGGTTATTGCTTTCGGTGTGGTGAGGATGGCCATATCCGTCCCCAGTGTGAGAATGAGCCCAATCCTACTCTGGTTGCTCGTAAAAAGAAAGTTTACCAGCAACCAACAGAATACCTCCAACATTGTTCATTTAAACTGAGTCCAGTTCCTGTTGTGGGACAGACAGGGGCCAGCGGGGACCAAATTCGTCTCACGAAAGAAAAGCAGACTGTCCATTGTGCAGAAATGTCACGGTCCAAAATAAAGAACGCACCTATACATTTTCCAAAAGGGTTGGTGGGTTCAAAGTGTTTTGCTGTTGTGCAGATAGCTGGACAGAATTATCACTGTCTTTTAGATACCGGCTCGCAGGTTACCACGATCCCAGTCTCTTTCTATAACGAGAGTCTCAGTAATTGCCCTGTGAAGCCACTTTATAATTTACTCCAGGTTGAGGGTGCCGCCGGTCAGGCAGTGCCATACCTGGGTTATGTAGAAGTGAATATAGCTTTTCCCAAAGAGTTTTTGGGAGAAGAAATTGATGTACCGACTCTTGCTCTTGTTGTACCCGATGCACATTCTGGGGGTTCTTCACCTGTGCTTATCGGCATGAATACTTTAGAGCCTTTATATGAACGATATGTCAGTAGTGACACCTCTGGTTTTCAACCCACGGCCCAAGGATACTGTGCAGTCTTAAAGCTTCTGCAACTGAAGCATCAACAGGACCAGGTGGGCCGAACAGGAGTTGTGAGGTTATTGAGTCAGACGCCAGTTTTGATTCCTGCTGGTCAGACCATTGTCCTAGAAGGTTCTGCTAGAGTGGACAGCTCATTTATAGTCCAATGGGCTGTAATTGAACATCCTAAATCACCACTTCCTGGTGGGCTGTGTGTCCAGAGCTGTCTCATTACACTTCCAATTCACGCTCCCTATAAGGTTCCTGTTCTTGTTATGAATGAGTCTGAGCAAGATGCTTTTATTCCACCAATGACAGTAATTGCTGATATTGGCACATCACTTACCATCCTGGCCCAGCACACCGTAAAAACTTCTTCAGTTTCAGGAGGTTCCCAGAGAGATACTTTGGAGTTGAATTTCGGAGAATCTCCTATTCCACCTGAATGGAAGGAGCGAGTAACATTTAAGCTCAGTCAAATGCCTGAAGTGTTTTCTCATCATGATCTTGATTTCGGTTGTACAGACCAGGTAAAGCATCATATCAAGCTCCATGATGAAACCCCTTTTAAGCAACGAGCTAGGCCAATCCATCCTCGTGACATTGAAGCTGTTCGAAGCCATTTGCGAGACCTGCTCGAAGCTGGCATCATTCGAGAGTCCGAGTCACCTTTTGCTTCTCCAATTGTGGTGGTCCGGAAGCGGAATGGTGATGTAAGGTTGTGCATTGATTATCGTAAATTAAATTTGCAAACAGTGAAAGATGCCTATGCCTTGCCAAATCTTGAGGAGTCATTCTCCGCATTAACGGGTTCCAAATGGTTTACGGTTCTGGATCTGAAGTCTGGATATTATCAGATTCAAATGGATGAAGTTGACAAAGCTAAAACTGCATTTGTTACACCGCTAGGGTTCTGGGAATGGAATCGGATGCCACAAGGGGTCACTAATGCTCCAAGTACATTCCAGAGACTGATGGAAAGGTGTATGGGGGATTTAAACCTCAAGGAAGTCCTGGTGTTTCTAGATGACATCATTATCTTCTCTGACACTTTGGAGGAACATGAGAAGCGCTTACTCCGAGTACTTACCCGCTTGACTGAGTTCGGCTTGAAGTTGTCTCCTGAAAAATGTAAATTTTTCCAGTCCAGTGACAGAAACAGACCAGAGCCTTGATATTCTCCACACATCACACTGATCTGAAGTACCTGCCTCCAAATATAGCCACAGACAGAGAAAGAGAGTCTGCCAACATTGATTATCAATCTCAGTTAAAGATCTCATCTTCATAATCTTCACATCTTCACAAGACACAGAGGCAGAATAGAGGAGGAGGAAGAGGAAGATGCAGATGCCAGCTTCAATGAAAAGACGTAATACTGGCTTAAGGTCACATTAAACCCTGTGTTAAGCAACATTTTCACATTTATACTTTTTGTTACCTAGAAAAAGAAAAGAAAAAACTTACTAATATTACTTTACTAATTTTAGTATTATTTGTTTTTTACTACTATAGTATTTAATGATATTTTAAATTAGCTTTAATTACATGGTTTTCATGTTAATTTTATTTTTAGTAATTTTGCTATGTGCTTTTGTTATTATTATTATTATAAATATTAAAATTTATCTTCATAGCTAAACTGACATATTTTTCACATTTGCAATTTTTTGCTTCCAATTGTGGAGTTAAAAACCCAGAGTAAAGTGTGAAACATGGACCTAAACAAGATTATCCAATTTTGGTTCCCAGACGTTCTAAGAAGGTTAGTTTATGTATGTATATTTATATATACTGTATATATATACATAAACTCACCTTCTTAGAACGTCTGGGAACCAAAATTGTATATATATATATATATACATATATATATACTGTATATCCTATGTTCTATGTTCTAGAACGTCCATTATAGAACATTCTTTAGATTATTACAAGAAACTCCCTGCAAAACGATCTGGGAAGGTTACTTTTTTAGTTAGCTAAAAATAATTTTAGTATTTTTTATATGCTTTTTTATTTTTGTTTGAATCATTTTGTGTGCTATTGTCATATTTGTTAGTTATATATTTCGCTTTAATTTATTGCAAAATAGATTTTTTTTTTTCAATTGTGTTGCCAAAGATAAATAGTGTGAATTAAAACCCCAAAAAGTAAAGCATAATTGTGTGAAACATGAACAAACGTGTACTCCCAGCTTATCCCAGTGTTTTGTTTCTCGTAATGTTCAGGGAAGGTTAACTAATGGTCATAGAAATAAAACATAAAAATAGCATATGAGAACGTTCTGTATAAGTTCTCTTTAGATTATTACCAAAAAAAAAAACTTCTGAAATAGTCTGGGAATGTTTGTTTCTGATTGAAAAAGTTCTCTATCGTTCCCCAGAAATAACCAAATATAACTGCTGAGATGTTAACCAAGGCAGGGATGGGCAGTGTTTATGATACATGTATTCCAAATACGTATTTCAAATATAAAATATAGGATTTTGGCATTTGTATTTGATTGGGTTGATGAAAATGGCTTCATATTTTGAATCGAAATAAGAACGTTCTGTATAAGTTCTCTTTAGATTATTACCAAAAAAAAAAAACTTCTGAAATAGTCTGGGAATGTTTGTTTCTGATTGAAAAAGTTCTCTATCGTTCCCCAGAAATAACCAAATATAACTGCTGAGATGTTAACCAAGGCAGGGATGGGCAGCGTTTATGATACATGTATTCCAAATACTTATTTCAAATATAAAATATAGGATTTTGGCATTTGTATTTGATTGGGTTGATGAAAATGGCTTCATATTTTGAATCGAAATACTTTAGTGTTTTGTATTTTTGTAGTTTTAAAATACTGTAAAATACTTTGTAAGAAGTCTACATGATGACATGATAAAAATACGGCCTCTGATTGGTGCCTGCTCAGTAGTTTGCCCAGACTTGTTACTTACTACACTACACAGCAAAATCCCCAGAGTTAAATCAACTCCGCTCAGAGTACATATTGTCCCAATCTACAGACTGTTAAAGTAACACTGAAGCCGAGTTAAAGTTAAATTAAGCAATTATTTAATTGATGAGTGAGCATTATTAAAGAAAACCCGCTGTTAACAATGTTGAAGATGAACAACTACTGCTCAGGCTTTTAGACATGAAAACATATCACATAATCCTCAACAGTGGTAACTCTACTTCAGTGTTACTTTAACACTCTGTAGATTGGGACAAGACGTACTCTGAGCAGAGTTGCTTTAACTCTGGGGATTTTGCTGTGTATTAATGTGTATGTGTCCTCTATGCTTCTATGGCTCTCAGTAGATTCAGAGGTTGGAGTTGTGTTAATACTCCTTGACAAGTTCTGTTGCTACTTTCTGATAATGTTTCTGGCTACATTTAAAATAAAAAACATATTGATCATTGAATAATTGTTGAAATGCTAAAATGTTTGTTTGCAACTTGCAAATAGGTGTCCAATGATTGATAAATAAATATTTGATTGCTGAATATTGTACCCTAATTGGAGCAGCTGTTTAGTAGGATCATGATTTTGCATACCATTTCATGAATGACTGCCTTATTATGGTTGCTATTAAAATTGAATAAATCTAAAGCTTTTGAGACTATTATTTTGTGTTATTTCATTTCGGTTTTTCAGTTTCAGCACATGCCCCTCAAAAGGTCTGTGGACGGCCCTGCTGACACATAAGAAATGATTAATTAGTTAGAAACTAGTTGCTATGAATGCAGGTGCCATCAGTCTTCTTATGAATGACTCAGTCAGTGTCATTGGGTCAGTGCTGCTCGAGTCAGTTAGGCCCTTCATTACCAAACACCAAGTAACTGAATTAGGATACAATTATGAGTCATTTGCAAACTGTTAAATACTAAACTGCTGGTTACTTTAAAACTAACCTTCATCTGGGATATGTGAACATTTGATCTGTTAACTGGTTGCATATGTCAGATTTATTGCATGACTCGGGCAGAGCTTGCTCAATCAACCGGGTCAGTGTAATGGTGAAGGGATAGATCAAATAAGCCAGCTGATGGAAGGTTTGTGAAGAAATTTTATGCTGCCTTGTAAAAGTATTTTGTTTGTGTGTATTTTCAAAATACAAAAACACAGTAGTTTATTTTGATACATTGTGTGTATCTTTTGATACACTTAAAATTAAGGTATTTGGTATTTTCTTTTAAAATACATTTTGATGCATCCTTGCCCAACCCTGAACCTTGGGTTATAATCAAAAGAGGCGGATGTAGATGAAGAGGTAACGTTAGCTGTGCTAGTCAGCATGATGCTAGCGACGCTAAGTCTATAGGATAGCGAGAGGTATAGAGAACAGGGCTATATTTACACTGCAAAAACAACGAGAAATCACTGCCATACAAATATTAACTACATCAACCAACAATTTCACCAAATAAACGATTAAACAGCCAAACTGAGGTGTGAAACAGCACAGAAGACATCATATGGCACCTGAGCGCTGTCCACTGACCGGTGCTGAAACACACACACACACACACGCACGCTCCATTCACGCCAGTTCATCTCACTGTTTATCCTCTTTGTTTTTCCACAGGATTCACTCGTTCATCCGCGCATGCGCACCTCGCCCTGTCTGAGATTTTCTGTCCTGTGGTAAACGCTCCGGTGGCACAGACTCGGCGGGTCTCACCTCTTGTAGTCGGAGGAGAAGATGCCGCCGCTGGCCGGGTCGTGGCCGTACTCGGGCTCGCTGGCGGAGCCGGCTTTGTCGTCGCTGAACGCGGAGCTCGCGGACATCTCTGCTGCTGCTGCTGCTGCTGATGATGATGCGGAGCGTCACCCGTTACGTGGTGCTGAAGCGGACAGGGCCGGGGCGCGCGCATGCGTGAGGCACCTCTACGTGAATTTAAAATGTAATGCAATTTAATTCTTTTAATATAATTATATTTCATTTCATTCCTCAATACTGTAGTGACGTACGTTATGCAAAACAACGGAAATAATTACTTAATTAAATTTTATTTAGCATCTGATTTTAGTAATACATAATTAAAATGCCATTTTAATTGAAATGCAAAAAAATCGTTTTAGCTGTATTTCATTTTATTTTATGTCCTCGTTTCCGTGTGAAGTATACAAACACATGATATAAACATTAGATTTTAGTTTATATTTCATTTCATCAGTACTGTACTGAGATATTTTTTATTTAAAAAAAAAACAATAATAATTTAGCATATAATTTTTAGCATATAGTGTAGGCTACTTTTAGTTGCATTTAATTTTATATGCTCAATTTCAGGTGCGGTATGTGAATTTAAAATGTAATGCAATTTAATTCTTTTAATATAATTATATTTCATTTCATTCCTCAATACTGTAGTGACGTACGTTATGCAAAACAACGGAAATAATTACTTAATTAAATTTTATTTAGCATCTGATTTTAGTAATACATAATTAAAATGCCATTTTAATTGAAATGCAAAAAAATCGTTTTAGCTGTATTTCATTTTATTTTATGTCCTCGTTTCCGTGTGAAGTATACAAACACATGATATAAACATTAGATTTTAGTTTATATTTCATTTCATCAGTACTGTACTGAGATATTTTTTATTTAAAAAAAAAACAATAATAATTTAGCAATTTTTAGCATATAGTGTAGGCTACTTTTAGTTGCATTTAATTTTATATGCTCAATTTCAGGTGCGGTAACCCAAAACGGGAAATAAACAGACTTTTTTTCTTTTTCTTTTAGATTTTATCAGGTATCCAAACCAAATGAAATAATAATGGGAAATCATTTCTTTTTTGTTTTCTTGAGAAATCTCATTGAACTCAGTGTAATTAAAATACTATCATTCACTTTGAGTTGTATTTAATTTTATTTTCTGTCCTCACTTTTCTACTAAGTATGAAAAAACGGTTTTTATATGGAATATATATAAATACGGAATATTGTATTCCTCCCTACAATGTACCTAAACACACATACACACACTCAAAGACTATAGAATACCCTATATGCCTATAATGCCTTAAAGGGGCTTTGGCACAATACAGAATCATTTCCTTTTTGAGAAAGATTTCATGTTTCATTTTTTTTAAATATAGAAGTGTACTTTTATTATCATTAGTTTTATTTTGTCAGGTTTACATTCTAAGCAGCAGATGGCGGCAGCGCTCCATCACGCAGATGCTGGTTTGGTCACACTTGATCTACACTGAATGACTCACATTGCATGTATTTATTGCATACATTATATTCATAAAATATCTTTCTTGTCTAATTATTTAGCTAATGTGAAATGAAGAGCCAAAGACTAAAAATAGCAACATGACTTAATTCCAAATAGAAGGCTTCATCTACCAAATTACTTGAAATCCACTCATGCCATTGCTTTAATGTAAATAGCAACATTCCATTATAGGTTTAAAGAGCCTGTAGTCGTCCATGATAGACTCGTCTCTTTCTTTGTTTTCTTATGGAACATTTGAGCTCTGTTCTCGGATTCAGGATATCTCTCTTAAGTGGGAAGCGGACAAACATTTTTTTCTGCTCTGTGTCATCATCATACGACCAGTGTTGCCAACTCATTTTCAGGGGAAGTTGCTAAAGGAAGGTTGATTTGTTGCTAAAAAAAAAAAATTACTTTTTTTTTTTTTTATTAAGAACATTATATAGACAAAGATAAAAGCAGTCACAATGTAGAACAAAATAAATAATAAGAAAAGGAAAAAATACAAGAAAAATAAAACTACAGGGTACAAGACAGGGGTATATAACTAATCACAAAAGATCACACCAAAGGAAAAGATTAAAAGACTTACAAATTTCAATTGTTTTTAAAGCCTTCTTGTTACACGAGTTAAAGATAGTCCCAAAGTAATGCCTAAAAGTTGCCAAATGATGTTGTGATGTCATTGAGGGATGACGCAAAATTGTCAAATCTCAGCAAAAACATATATTTGTATATGTTCATTTAGATTTGTTTGTAATAATATAAATGCATAATATAATATTAAAATATAAATAACAATTTTGAAATACACTGAATTATCGAAAGCTGAACGATTACAATTTCAGTTTTTTTATTATTATTATTATTATTATTATTATTAGCTAGTAAACAAGTAAAACTAAACATTCTGAACAATTACACTTTTAAGCAGTGTACTGGTAGTTAGTTAGTATGCTACACTCTAAGAAAAGTAGGTCAAACAAAATAGTGCACAATCTTCTGTGTTAATATGAAAGGATTTTCTGGATTGATTTTTCCACAGGTTCTTTTTTTTACCTGTATTTTTAATTACAGTTACAACGGATAATGTCCTGGAAAATTACTAGCACCTTTTCCATTTTTCTACATATTTTTCTTACAGTGTACTAATAGTAAGTACACTGTAAGAAAAATATGTAGAAAAATAGAAAAGGTGGCGAAAAAATGGAAAAACAACCTGCGATTGTTGATGAGTTAGTAACTAACTCATCAACAATCGCAGGTACAAGCTACTAACAAAGTGTCTCATAAATGAATAACAGTATTCAATTACGAAATTATTATTATCACTATTAAATTAAACTATTGCAAATAGCAGCTAACTTAATTCCTGTGATTCCTTACTGCTAAGCATCTTTGGATTTTCTCTTTTTGTGTAATTTAAATGGTAAATTGTGCCTTTTTATTATTTGAGTCACTTATCAAAAGTTGGCAAATTAATTAAAAAAATAGCTTAATATGTTGCTAGGTGCTTTTGGAAGAAAAAGTTGCTAGGGTAGTCTGAAAAGTTGCTAAATTTAGCAACAAAATTGCTAAGTTGGCAACACTGCATAGGACTGTGCTAACAAAGTGTCTCATAAATGAATAACAGTATTCAATTACGAAATTATTATTATCACTATTAAATTAAACTATTGCAAATAGCAGCTAACTTAATTCCTGTGATTCCTTACTGCTAAGCATCTTTGGATTTTCTCTTTTTGTGTAATTTAAATGGTAAATTGTGCCTTTTTATTATTTGAGTCACTTATCAAAAGTTGGCAAATTAATTAAAAAAATAGCTTAATATGTTGCTAGGTGCTTTTGGAAGAAAAAGTTGCTAGGGTTGTCTGAAAAGTTGCTAGATTTAGCAACAAAATCGCTAAGTTGGCAACACTGCATACGACTGTGCTTTCATGTGAGAAACACGTGTTTATCTGCCTTGTTTTGCAACGCGGAAGTCAGCTATTTGTTATGTGCGAGACTTCCGGTTCAAATAGCTAGAAGAAAAACAAAACTATATGCGCTACAAACCAATCATGAACTCGATAATACATGAAAATAATATGATAACGAATACAAGTTTGCTGTATGAACTTTCCAGCACGACGGACTGTTTTTGTACAGCTAAAGTAACCGGAAGCATCGCCCCTTATTTGCCACACCCGCTCTTAGCTAAGGTGGATACGTTTGATACGTTCACTAACACTAGTTCTCTAGGTTATTTACATCATGGCTATGGTCAAGACAGCATACTACACAGTACTATTCATTTCTACAGTATATAGGCTAGTAGGCTATGTATAATGATGCTGCTCACTGAGGCTGCATTTTTGATCAAGATTATGAAATCTTGCCATTTCAAATAGTAGTTTTCGATTTCAATATATTTTAAATTTTATTCCTGTGATGCAAAGCTGAATTTTCAGCATCATTACTCCAGTCTTCAGTGTCACACGATCCTTCAGAAATCATTCTAATATGCTGATTTGCTGCTCAAGAAACATGTATCATCAGCAGTTGTGCTGCTTAATATTTTTGTGGAAACGGATACATTTCGGCCAGATTTTAAAAAAAATAAAATAAACTTCCAAAGAACGACCTTTTTTTAAATAGAAGACTTTAACATTTTAAATGCCTTTACAGCCTGTTTTGATTGTAACCTTCAGAAATCATTCTAATATGCTGATTTGCTGCTCAAGAAACATGTATCATCAGCAATTGTGCTGCTTAATATTTTTGTGGAAACGGATACATTTCGGCCAGATTTAAAAAAAAATATATAAACTTCCAAAGAACGGCCTTTTTTTAAATAGAAGACTTTAACATTTTAAATGCCTTTACAGCCTGTTTTGATTGTATCCTTACCGAATAAGAATATTTAAAATCTCAAACTTTTGAAAATCAACTTTTTAGGAGTACACCAGCATATATGGACTTTAAATGTGTGCCAGATGAGGAGGATTTCCCTTGTTAGGTTTCTTCCTTGTCTGCTTACACATCCGAGGGGTTTTTCCTTTGCCCGTTTGCCTCTGCTTGCTCACTTGGGAGTTAGTAAGATGCTATTTTTGGTAAAGCGGACTTGGAACAATGCATTGTGCAAGCACCATTCAAATAAATTGAATTACCCACCAATATTCTTTCAGACGTAGTTTGAAAACAATAGCGCTGTTCAAATAAACACCAGCTTTTCACAGGCCAGATCTGCGGTTGTGTTCTGATTAGATGAAGTTCTGTTCTTAGAAGGAAAAACATGGCACGAGAGAGCAGATATACACACTAAAATAACCCGTAAATCTGCAGCAGTAATAGGGGTATAGAAAGGTGTAAAAGCCATTCAAGGAAATGCTATTTTAGGAATAGTTCACCCCCCAAAAATTTTAATTTGCTATAAGTATACTCACCCTCAGGCCATCCAAGACGTACATGAGTTTGTTTCTGGAAATGTAGCATTACATCACTTGCTCACCAATGGATGCTCTGCAGTGAATGGGTGCCATCAGAATGAGAGTCCAAACAGCTGATAAAAACATCACAATCCACGTGACTCCAGTTCATCAATTAACATCTTGTGAAACAAAAGGTGTGGGTTTGCATAAAACAAATTCATCGAGATGTTTTAACTTCAAAATGTTGCTTTAGGCAAAACTCCATAGCGCTTCCTCCAGTAGAAAAAAACCCATCCTCTGTCCTCTAACATCAAAATTCACTCACAATGTTTATAATGGCTTTGGACTTGACTTCCCCCCCGCCTTGTAAACATTGCTTGATCTGTACATATTTTAAGCAACTTTGTTTTTCTTTTTACTGGGGGAAGTAATATTTTGCATAGAGGATTTGTATTATGAACAACTTTTTTTCACAAGACATTAACTGATGGACTGGAGTTGGTTACTTGTGGATTATGTTTTTATCAGCTGTTTGGACTCATTCTGACGGCACTCATTCACTGCAGAGGATCAATTGGTGAGCAAGTGATGGAATGCTACATTTCTCCAAATCGGATGAAGAAACAAACGCTTACATTTTCCTAAAACAAATTCCTCGTATGTGTAAACATACCTGGCAATAAAAACTCATTCTGATTCTGAATGGCCCGAAGGAGAGCAAGTTCAGCGCAAAAAAAAAAAAAAAAAAAAAAAAAAAAAAAAAAAAAAAAATGAACTATTCCTTTAACTGAAAATTCAAAGATAGATTAGAAGCAACTCAACTCTCAAGATCCTCACATTCCCTTTTATTCTCCAGTTTCACATTTGGAAAAAAAAAAAAAAAAAAAAAGGAAAAAAAATCATCAACTTTTTTTTAATATATTATAATACAGCAATCTCATGTTAGCAGTCCATTTAAACTCGTAGTACTGCCACAGTCTGGAAACTTCAGTATATAACAGCAAAAAACAAAACAAAAACAGGAATTGCACTTATTTACTTCAAACAGGTTATAGACTGAATTAACAACCAACTAAAACACCAAAAAAAACCAACAACAAGGGAACACTAAACTGCTCATACATATATACCTATTTAATTGCACAAAACAAATACATAAATTACACAAATGTACAAAAATACTTGTACACTTTTTTTGTTCAAATATTCTCCAAGCAGACACAGATAGCAGAGGTTTGGTGACTTCAGGGCAGAGGAAGATGCATCGAAGGTCTGGAGGAGACGACTCGAATCTGCTCGGTTCTGGTCAAGATCAAACAAATACCCAGTGCATATGTCATCAGTTCTTAAAAATAGAAAACAAAAGCACACGAACTGAATTAAGCAAAAAAAATAAAATAAAAAAAACACAGGTCTCCCCCTTTCACACAAATCAAAGAAACTGCAAAAACATTTAGGGTCGGGTGGGACGGAAAAGAAAAGATTTGAATTCTAAAACTCATGCCTTATCGCATGCAGGATGACAACCTCAAAAACAAACATCTATCAGAGCAGCTAGACATGTTGAACGCCTGCGCCTGATTGGCTCGTCAAGCGCAGCTCTGGAAACAGAGACAGTACCGTGAGGTTTGTCAGAGTCCTCAGCATCTCGGAGTGCTTTGTAGAAGACTTCCTCCAGGAAAACAATCCTTCATGCTTAGATTGTCCATTAAATAAATCCGATTAAATTAAAAGCTGAGCCCAGTTGTCCTTCATTTAAACAGGAGGGAGAAACAAAAACAAAACGTCTGGTAAGGAATGGCATCTGTGGAGACGAGAACAGCGCATCAGCTTACGGTCATCTACAATCATAGAGTACAATCAAGACTAGTGAGCAGAAGCAGGAGGTGAAGTAAGCGATACTCACTGATTATTTAACAGAACTGGCGTGACTTCCAGCCCGGTTGAGAACTTTCAGAGGGAGAAGGGTACCAGCGCATCTACAGACAACATGAACAAGAGAAATTACAATGAGATCTTGGATAATTTCAAAAGCTTCTCCTTGACCAACATGACATAATGGACCACAAATAATAAATTAGTATTATTACCATGTCTATTATCATTATATTAATGTAGTTATTAAATAGAACAAAACATTTATATAGATGTATATAAACACTGCATTACTACATTTCATTTGCATTGTTTTAAAGAAATTTACATTTATAATCTTTATTATAAACTATGTTCATATTTTTCTAACATTTATAAATGCTTAATCACTACATTTTATTTGCATAGTCTTGTGTAAAAAAAAAAGTAAATTAATTTGTGTTGTATAACAATAATAATAACAAATTTACATTTCTAAAAGCATCTCGTTTCTAAAGTATCACTTGCATGTTATATATAAAATATATATTTACCTTGTTATTCAAATTAAATTGAAATGCAAGAACATAAAAAAAAGTCAATACAAGTAATGCACTTCTACATTTATATAAAAGAAAACTAAAAATACAATACAATACATGTTTTTATTCTATAATAAACATTCTAATTTATAAAAAAAAAGTTTTATTTACAGTTTACATCAAATGTTTATTCTACAGTAAACTACGTTATACTCAAATACCAATATTAATAAATTACTTATATTCTGTATAAAACTAAAACAAACGAGCTTAACATTCAGAACAATTTAAACATCCCAAAGGAACCACAAAGCCAACTAAAACAAAGCTGCTGCCAAGAGGCATTTAAGAACCTCACACCTTTAAGACTGAAAAAAAGGCTTAAAACTGTAGGGGGCAACAACAGGCAAACAAAAAAGAACCAGAAAGAGCAATTTCTACAACAGGCTCTGGTTTGAGCGGTGCTAATGACCTGACTGTGCAGGAAACTCGTATCAGTGCATCTATAAACATCTTTCAGCAAGATGACATTAACTCCTTTCCCATCCTGCCTTCCCAAACCACGCCAAAACCTCCACTTCCCCGGCCAAGGGCAAGAGAACGACAACAATCAGCCTGGCACGTCCGTTTCAGCCCTTCACTCTGAGCTTCCCACGGCGTCGAGCGGTTTGACCAGTAGAGCGCAGGCCGTGTAATCTCACTCGGCAGGTGTGTGTTGGAAAGCGCTGGATAAGGTGGAGTTAAGAGAAAGCCAAGAGCTCGGTTCTTCCAGCAGTCTTATAGTTGCGTCATCCCAGCTACACGCAAACATGCCAAAGGGATTCCACGACCATTTCCTTGAGCCAAATCTTGCAGGACGGCTAGAAGTTCTTCATATTTGATTAGGACTTTTATACAGAACATCAATTATTATTATTAGTTTAATATCCTCCCAACTCCCAGCTATGGAGTTTTGTCCTCTATAGAGGACATTACATTTTAACAAATGTCTCTGTGACCTTACATGTCACAGTTTAACATTTCAGAAATGATATTTTTATGCTCTAAACTGAAGTTATGAAACACTTTTTTTTTACTAAATTCATAATTTTTCCCCTTGTAGTCAGGAGGATACAGAATATAAAAACACATTTTATGAAGAACAAGAAATCAGCTTTTTGTATAAAAATGTTTTTACAAGACAATAGTACTTTATAATGGAGACTGTAACAATATTTTGTACAGAGGGGAAAAGGTTAAATAGTTTTGCACAATTTCATATATACTATTTTAAATGCATTATCTAAATAACGTAGAATGTGTATATACACCATATAAAATATTTGTGGATGTAAATAAACATGAACCACCAACACAAACAAAATCTGGTATATCGTTTTTGTACATTTACATTCATATTTTTTCCTCCCCCACACTAATAAAATGACCATATTATTATTTTATATATATATATATATATATATATAAAACAATAACTAATTATTATTATTGCAACAACTATTACTACAATCATACATCAAAATAATAATGTTATATATGATTGTAGTATATATATATAAAACAATAACTAATTATTATTATTATGATAGTAATGGTTGCAATATTTTTTTTATTATTAAATAATAATTATTACTACAACAACTTACTACAATCATATCAAAATAACAAACATAACTTATACCAAAATGAAAAATCCATTTATTCTTTGGAAAATACAAAATGATCGTTGAACTCTGAAGCCGCTCAGAGTGACACTGGGCAGAGAACGTGTTAGCGTGTGGATCCATTAGCACTCGCTCTCTCACCCAGAGGATGAAACCTTTTACAACACCTTTGAGATCCTGAAAAAACACACTACAACCTTAACCAGTCATTCCAAACAGGATTGTAAAACATTTGTTTGGATCAGTTCTCTTTCCCTCTCCAATTTGTTTGGATAAAGTTTCATTGTCTTACACTTAAAATTGCAAACAAGCTGAATTTAAGGCTTGATGAACCTGTGAACATGCAGTACGGCTCAAGAGACTGAAGTAAAACCTCTTCATCCACGACCTTTAGCTCTCACTGTGTTGCTATGACAACTACAAAGTCTAGCCATCCAATCAATAAACTTGATCTGTCAGCACAGTCTTCAAAACCAATCACATTTCATTAAACTCAAGCTAGCAATGCAAGACTGACAATAAACCATGACTATCACCAGAGGAGCATAAAACACTTTAATATTCATTTTCACCCATTTAAACCTACAAGGCAAAGCATTTGTGGGGGAGAATTTTAACATGTGCTGCTTTTAATGGATCATAAAAACACACCGTTTTTTGGCTAAACTTTAACCGGCACCTCCCTGGGCACAGATTCACTCAACGACGATGCAATTAAAAACAGCTTTTCTCTGATGTGATCTCGCAGCAACGCTAGCAGGTCAAGGAATGCTGTTCTAAAAGGGATTCTGGGTAATCAGACTGGTCATATTCAGAGTGGACCCCTGACACCTCCTCTGGTTTAGCTATGTCAATGGTCAGTTTTAACCAGAGCGTGTCAGGTGCATTATGGGAAAGTTAGCATACTGAACTACAAGCCACTGAAATGAAGGCTCATGTTATTTTTTGTAAAAGTGCAGTACACAACTTATGGGGTGCATGCATGCAGATACATAAATGCATACATACACACATACTAGTGCTGGGTAACCATTAATTGCAATTAATAGCATCCAAAATAAAAGTTTGTGTACATAATGCGTGTGTGTGTACTGCATATATAAAGAAACCCATACAGTATACATTTAGAAAATATTTACATGTATGTGTATATATATAAAAAAAAATGTATATTATAAACACACACACACGTAAACAAACTTATTTTGGATGATTAATCGTTGCCCAGCAATTAATATAAATACATACGTGTTTAAAAGTTTGGGATCAGTAAGTTTTTTTTTTTTCAAACCAAAATTTCTTGTGCTCATCAAGGCTGTATTAATTTGATCAAAGTACAGAAACTTGTTTTGTGAAATATTGCACTAAAAAAAAAAGTTTCTATTTTAATATACTTCATAATGTAATTTATTCCTGTGATCAAAGCTGAATTTTCAGCATCATTACTCCAGGCTTCAGTGTCACGAGCCTTCAGAAATCATTCTGATATGCAACGCGTAAAAAGACAGTATAAGTCATAATCCATAATTATGTCCCCACTGGATGCAACAAATGCCTCATTAATAATGGGTTTTAATGTCTTTATCTTGTCTCTCCGGCCGGGACACGGCATCACAGTATGGTAAGGGGCGTAACATTTCCGTCTCACGCTTGAGGTATTCAGCCAATCACAACGCACTGGATAGCTGGCCAATCAGAGCACACCTCGCTTTTCAGACCGATGAGCTTTGTAAAAATCAACACGTTTCAGAAAGGTGGGGCATAGAGAAACAATAGTGTACAGTATGTGGAAAATAGTGTTTTTTTAACCTTAAACTACACAAACGCATTTCATTACACCAAATACACTGTTGTTTTTAGCAACATATGACCCCTTTAAATTTAGGAAGTGAATAAAGTGGGAGATTGAAAGTTAGGGACAGCGATCTTTATATTATTTCCATAACTCAAGATTTGGACTCATTGCGGTTTATTTTTAGATCGTTTTGTTTTTCCAATATCTAGCAACGCCGGCATTTAAACTGACAGTAATCAAAAACGAGCAGGTTAAAAACAGCGAAGGCAGGTTATTCCGGACAGGATGCAATTTGGTAACAAACGTAATGATCATGATATATTATCTCTAGGAATAAGACGACGGACACAAAGAGGAGAGAATAGTCGTGCAAGCAGAGAGAATACTGTACCAGACAGCATAGGCACGGGAAGTGTGTGTAAAGAACAGAACCCCCTGTTTTTTTGTGGGCAACTTTAACTGTTGGGAACTTAAATAAAAAAAAAAAGTCTATTTACACTAAGTGCAAATAGCCCACCTTGTTGGTAGAGGCTTACACTAATTCCACCCATCAACGTGTGATTGGGCTAGTCATCATTACAAAAGACAATTAGCAATCATCAAATTCAGTGGTGCAGATGTTAAAGTTTCTAGCAACGCCGGCATTTAAACTGACAGTAATCAAAAACGAGCAGGTTAAAAACAGTGAAGGCAGGTTATTCCGGACAGGATGCAATTTGGTAACAAACGTAATGATCATGATATATTATCTCTAGGAATAAGACGACGGACACAAAGAGGAGAGAATAGTCGTGCAAGCAGAGAGAATACTGTACCAGACAGCATAGGCACGGGAAGTGTGTGTAAAGAACAGAACCCCCTGTTTTTTTGTGGGCAACTTTAACTGTTGGGAACTTAAATAAAAAAAAAAAAGTCTATTTACACTAAGTGCAAATAGCCCACCTTGTTGGTAGAGGCTTACACTAATTCCACCCATCAACGTGTGATTGGGCTAGTCATCATTACAAAAGACAATTAGCAATCATCAAATTCAGTGGTGCAGATGTTAAAGTTAGTATTATACTCCTTTTGACGTGATCGACCCGGGTTCGAATCTGCCTTTGAGAATTTTTTTCTTCTCCCTTTTCAAATAACATCAGAAAAGCATTTATTTTTAATAAAAATGAAGGAAATAATCAAAGTTGAAAATAACGTATCGGGTAGGGTTAGGGAGGGCTTTTGTCCCAATAGTGGCATCCATTTAATAATTTGAATTAAAATTTACACTCAAGTTATTGCATACCGTTTTATAATGTATTACAATGCTGAGGTGCAGATAATTGCCACTATTTGTAATAAGTAATTAGCAGAATACCCCACTATATTAACATAGTAGGCTATAGGCTAAATATAACCTATAGCTATTTGCACTTAGTGTAAATAGCATATGATCTCACTAAAAAATACTGCTATTTTCACCAAGTGTAAAGAGCCTCTATCACCTGGTTTCAGAGATTGAATTTGCATTTTCATCAGAATCAGAAAGAGCTTTATTGCCATGGGTTCACACACACTCCTGGTGTCAGGAGCTTCCAGTACAGCTTCCAGTCATAGTGCAGACATAGGCTACATATAATTAAGGTAATAAAACACTAATAATAATAATAGGGGGAGGAAAAAAAAAAAAAAAAAAAAAAAAACTAAAAAAAAAAAAAGGGGGAGGAAAAAAAAAAAAAAAAAGTATGAGTAATAAAATATTCATTCAGCCCTTCTGATGTTTGTTTTGTGCAGTTGCTTCATGTTGCATATATTTGTTTGTTCAAGGTTAGTTTGGCCAGTAACCGAGCAAAATAAACATTTAATAAATGTAAAACTAAATAAATCGGCAACTAGTATGGGAATCGGCTCATTTGAATTTCCTTAGTGTTGAGACCTGTTAATACGATCAAAATCAGTATCATGACACTTGTACACAGACCTGTAGAACACAGGTTACATCATGATATTTTAAAATGTACTTGAAAAGAAAACAGGATGACTTTGAATAGCATCCTTGTAAAATAGTGAGGAAGAACTGAGCACGTCTTGCACATGTATATTCTGGTCTGAGAGTGACTTCCTGCTTAAACAGGAAGTAATGGATACCAAAAAAAAGGTATAAATGCAAGTAAAAGGCAAATGTAGCTGTGTGAAAGCAGAAATGGGTGAGGAGAATGTCTGCATGTGAGAGTGCCAGAATGAATTATGGCTTGTACAGCCCCGTGTGCATACATTTTATTAAAAAAAAAAAAAAAATTATATATATATATATATATATGCTTGAATTTTTGCATTGCATTGTTTGATATGCAATTTTACACATACATATAAATTAGTATTATATAATTACAATAAAGTAAATATCTTCTAAATGTGTTAAGAAATTCAAGAGATTGCATTAAACATCTACAATACAAAATCAAATTCATAAGTTTAAAAATATTCTAAATCATTTTAATTTAGTTTAATAAATTAAAAATGTATAAACACACATTTAAAATGTTAGTGTATTGTTTACTTCTGTAAAGTCAAATTCAATTCTAAAGAAAAAAAATCAATAAGATCAAAACCCCCAAAAAACGAGAAAAAAAAAATTAAGCCTTGGCCTTTACCCACAATCCCTTACGCAAAGCAATAGAACTGACGTGAAATAGCTTTTTCAACATTTGTTGATATGGAGTTAGCGACTGTAGAATTATGAATGCTACAAATTCACAACCACAGAATGTGCTTCCTGTACAAACTAACGGAAGAAACGATCTACAAGCTCTTGTGACATCACACTGGACAGAAAAAGCAGCGAGACCGTGATGGCGCACACACCGGTTGATCCCTCACCTGGGCATGCAGGGCTGCGGCGGCGGCAGCAGCAGCGGGGTAGGTGAAGGCGGCGTGAGGCAGGCCTGGGGTCAGTTCAGTGGTGTAGAGAGGATACGGAGCCCACGCCTCAGGAGACGCAGGGATCAGTGCTGCACCCGTCAGGTCATCTACAGAATCACACACACATCTGAGCATCACACATGGAACCAAACGCTAGGAAGATGAATCACCACTTACAGCAAGTCAACTATTTTTATAGCGCTGTATACAACAGACATTGTTTCAAAGCAGCTTCACAGTAACAAACAATGATGCAAACATTCAAATATGAGACAAACCCAAAATCTGCAGCTCTAAAAAGACAAGTGTCATTATTCAGCTCAAGTCAGTTCAGATTAAGAACTGTAGTTTATCAATTATGAAATAAGTTCAATTTAGTTATAAGCAGCTATACAGATGGAAATACGGTCATTATTCAGTTAAGTTCAATGTTGATTCAATTCAACTCCTCAAATGTGAACAAGTTTAATTCAGCTATAAAGCAGCTACAAAATACTTTGTTCTCACCTGAGGGTCAATGTCTTCAAATTGATAATATTCCTGAATATTAAGTGTATTTTAACCCCAAACTAAGAAAGCCAAAAGGAAACAGCATCTAAACTGTATACACTACAGCTCAAAAGTTTGTGTCATTAGGTTAAGGTTTTGTTTTTAAGATTTAAAAACAAAATCAGTAAGGATGCATTCATGCATTCATCCTTACTGGACAGCATCATGTTCTACAGTGTGGGAGAGGCTTAAGCCCACCATTTTACTCACATGGGTCTCTAGCGATGAAGTGCGCACCTAGAGCTGGGTGCAGGTTGGAAGGGTTTGGCGTGGCCATCAGTTTACTCTTCGCCATCTTTGTGTTGGCTTTAGCAAACTCCAGACGCAGCGTTTGAGGGCTTTCTGGGTCAAAGCGGATACCCTGAGAACAGATGAGGTAGGGTTGACTTTCAACTGAATAGTCTAATTATTCTTCATACAATGCACAAATCACTCAACACGTCCATAAACAAAACGGCAGCACAAGTGCACTGATTCCCGAAGTAAGAGCATGAAATGCATGACATCATGGAACTTTCCCCCCCCCCCCCCCCCCCGTTGAGAGGAGAGCAGCAGCATCGGAGTCAGACTTTTAAGAGCAAAGTTTGGAGGACATAAAGCACAGGCAGTTTTATGAATGATTAAAAGTTGCCATCACTTCAGCTTACTGACGGACCACATTACTTACGTTCAAAGCATTTTTGGCCGCTTCAGCCCCAGACCGGCTGTCAAACGTGACAAACCCCACAGGCTAGAGAATGGAAAGAAACACATCACATGGACAAACACAGACAGAAATGCAACTAAAAAGCAGAAAAATCTCTTAAAATAAAATCTGTTAAGAATGTACTATTTCACCCCAAAATCAAAACATAATTAACTTTAATTATAATTAATATTGAGCTTTAATATTAAATTGATTCAAATTAAAGTACAAGTATATTATATACATGTGCTAAAAAATATCATACGTAATACCCGACAAATAAAGAACCCCGAACCAATAAAGAAAAAAAAAAGAAAGAAAAAAAAAAATATATATATATATATATATATAAATAAGTTTCTTTGCCACGTTACATGTAATAAAAATAGCTTTTAACGGTCTCATTTTATTTCTTCATATGAAAGTTTCTGTTTTTCGCATACATTACATGTGATAATGTTTTTTAACAGTCTCCTATCACATACACATTTTCGCCATATATAGATACACCTAATACAGAGAGAAATAAAATTATACTATTATTATTATTATGGAGTATAAAAATCGTAAAAAAAAAAAGTCAATTTTTGGGGAGGTTAAATATGAACTGGACATTTGTTAGATTAATCCATCGGTGTGGTCTTTAAATTGGGAGTAATCATCATCGCCACACTAAAAGGAAATTCAACTTTACCTGTTTTGAGGTCAGTTTTATGAGAGATCCTTCATATCCCTGTTTAATAAAAAGGACAAATTAAACTAAAGAAATTGATCTCCAATCAATTTTCTTAAAATCAAAAATCACCACATCCAGAAAAATGTGGACTAACAAAACACAGCTTTTTTTTTTTCCGGCCGATGTCTTACCTTGAAGGGTCTGAACAGCAGGTAAAGCTCACGTGGTTTGATGTCGACAGGCAGCCCGCTGACAAATAGCGTTCGTACCTAGAACAGGGAAATGCCTAAATGACATCAGCAAACAAATGACAAAATGCAGTGACCTCTGACCTAATGAGTGCCATGTATGGTCTTATAAATGTGCACCTGAAAAAGGAGAAAAATGGGAACGATTTAGAACTACCTTGGACTGCCTCGGTCCCTTCCTATTGTGTCAGTCTCCCCGTTTGTCTGCAGAATTTGCTATCAGAGACTGAATTTGTTCAGAATCAAAATCATGAGATCATGTTAGTTTAGTGAGCAGAAGTGTGTGCGCGTGGTGATCAGGTGTGTGTGACCCGAAGCATGGATGCAGAAACTTCTGCAGGGCGCGGACAGCATTATTGCTCCAATGTGAGTGGAAGGTGGAAAATCATTTAACTCGACAAATTAACAGGATGGATCAAATGATATTACAGTGAACAGAGAGAGCAAAGGGCGATCAAAAAAGAAAAAAAAAAAACCTTGGAATTCCAAGAACACGTTTTATCCAACAAATTAAGACTAAGTATCACAGCTTCTAGAGTTACTCAAAGCAGTGAGCATTTAAAAACAGATGTAGCAACTCTATACAGATTGGAGGAAGTACAGTGTGCTATGACCTTTTACGGAAAAGGAAGAGAGAACTTTGGTTCATCCTAACCAACCACATTCTCCAAACGCTTCAGAGGGGAACAACCGTAATCTGAAAGACCCTGGCTTTTGGGTGAACCTCACAAAACACATGTCCAGCTTACATTTTACCACAGAACTAAAAGAAACAAGATTTTTAAAAACAGTTTAATCCAAAAAGGAAAAAAAAAAAAAAATTCTTCCTTTTTTTGCATTGTGATATTAACAATGTTCTCAAACACTGTTTGGACACTTATCTTGCATTCTTTAATTACATAAATCATGTTATTCACATTTTTAATGCAGATTCTCAAAGTATAGAAGTTTGTCCTGTATTAGAATTAAAATGCATAATAAGAATTTAATTTGCTCCCGTTTTGTAATTCCTATTATATCTGTGCAGTTAATGAAATGGTAATTTTTCCCATAGAGTTTAAAAAAAAAAAAACCCCCATTAACTTCCACCGAGTCCCACAATTCCTATTATCTCAGTAAAGACGGTCAATAAAACAGTCATTGGTCCTGTATAATAATAAATCAACACCAACAAATTATTCTCAGTGCAGATTTTCAGTGAAATAGCACTTTTCCTGGAGTTCATAAAGCAACAATAATAATAATAATAATACGAAACTATGAAAATGTCACAATGCAAAAAAAGGCAATTTTTAAATAAGGATTTTTATAATGACCCAGACATGCTCGTTAAGTAAGAGTCATCTTTTTAATTCTGTGCTAAAAATGTCAAAACAACCCCTGGCTTTTGGGTGAACCTCACAAAACACATGTCCAGCTTACATTTTACCACAGAACTAAAAGAAACAAGATTTTTAAAAACAGTTTAATCCAAAAAGGAAAAAAAAATAAATTCTTCCTTTTTTTGCATTGTGATATTAACAATGTTCTCAAACACTGTTTGGACACTTATCTTGCATTCTTTAATTACATAAATCATGTTATTCACATTTTTAATGCAGATTCTCAAAGTATAGAAGTTTGTCCTGTATTAGAATTAAAATGCATAATAAGAATTTAATTTGCTCCCGTTTTGTAATTCCTATTATATCTGTGCAGTTAATGAAATGGTAATTTTTCCCATAGAGTTTAAAAAAAAAAAAACCCCCATTAACTTCCACCGAGTCCCACAATTCCTATTATCTCAGTAAAGACGGTCAATAAAACAGTCATTGGTCCTGTATAATAATAAATCAACACCAACAAATTATTCTCAGTGCAGATTTTCAGTGAAATAGCACTTTTCCTGGAGTTCATAAAGCAACAATAATAATAATAATAATAATACGAAACTATGAAAATGTCACAATGCAAAAAAAGGCAATTTTTAAATAAGGATTTTTATAATGACCCAGACATGCTCGTTAAGTAAGAGTCATCTTTTTAATTCTGTGCTAAAAATGTCAAAACAACTTTTTTGTGTGTCATGGTATTCTTTGAAGTATCAAATGCCATGGTACAAGAATCGAACACCACAGTGCACAAAATACGTGGTACCACCACTAAAAACAATGTGTCAGGTCATTAAAGTGCTAAAACAGCCAATCATCAGTGTATAACTGGACAAACGTCCATCACTTAGATTTCTACACATCTTTCCACCAATACATCAGTACATCAATCCCGTCATTTCCTGAGTGGCTCAGAGGAGCGAGCGGCGGAACGGCTGCAGGGGAAAGCAGTCGCAGAGTTCAGACTCGGGTCAGCTTAAAACCCCTCAGCAGAAACTTTCTGGTTATCCTCAATGTTCCTGAAACACGAGTACAGTGCTCAAGTGCTGCCAGCAGCTGAGAGCGTAAATAAACAACAGGAATTTAATCAAAAAGGAATAAACACTCCACAAACACAAATAATGGACAATGTGCCACTTAATAACCTAAATACACAGTTGATTCTGTCGGCAGTCAGAAAATCGGGACGCAGGTTTAGCAGAACAGAAACAAAGGGCATGTTTGGGGATGTGAGCAACCGGTTCGAGGCACAGAGGGAGGAAACCCCTGTCCTAATTATTGCAGGTTGAACAATCCAAAGAGGTCACACCAAACGCTCTGACCCAGTGCTGCCCGGTAACAATGACAGGACACAACTCCCACCCCATACACTCGACTCAAACGGCACCATTTACATGATCCTCACCAACTTCTCACTTTAATGTAAAAAGCCTGCTCAAGTCTGATGTGTTCTGACAGGAGTGTTTGCAAACTGCCTTGTAAGGTCTTAAGCCAGTAAAATAATACACTGAACTGCAGGAAATGCCTCTACAAGGAGGTCAGAGGTGACATCTACACTTAAGAGCAGAGAAACTAGAGTAGAATATTGCTAAAAATAAGACTTTAGGCCTATTTAGAAGGCAGGCTTCTATATAGATTCACTTGTTTCTTTCACTCAATTTACTGCAACTGCTGAAATACT
Organism: Sinocyclocheilus grahami; assembly: GCF_001515645.1. Taxonomy (NCBI): domain Eukaryota; kingdom Metazoa; phylum Chordata; class Actinopteri; order Cypriniformes; family Cyprinidae; genus Sinocyclocheilus; species Sinocyclocheilus grahami. The sequence continues at coordinate 1,365,990 of NW_015505886.1, read as the reverse complement.
CATTTTAAATTAAAAGACTAAATTAAAGATAAGCTGCACACAAAAAAAAAATGCATAAAGTAATAAAACACAATTTAAATTAAAATTGTATTTACACAAAATTAAAAAGCTATCTTTTTGCGTCTGAAGTTAAAATTAATCAAACTCCAAATTAAAACAATGCTTCAATAAGTCAGATTTGACATCCACACTAAACAAATACCAAAAAAAAATTACGGTTTAGAAAAAAAAAAAAAAAAAAAAAAAGTCTAAAATTAATATTTTTAGGAATATTTTTTGTATTAATGCATGTAAACTAAACACCACCACCGACAATACTTTTGACCCACATTGAATAAAAAAAACAAAAAAAAAAAAAATTCGGGTTAAAAAAAAAAAAAAAAAAAAAAAAAAAGTCTAAAATTAATATTTTTAGGAATATTTTTTTTTGTAATAATGCATGTAAAACTAAACACCACCACCGACAATACTTTTGACCCACATTGAATGAATGAAAATATAATACACATATATTTTTTATTTTTTTTATAACCATCTCTTGCAGACCTTTGCGCGTCTTTAACGCAACCATGAGAATGAGGAGAGAAAACCTTAACAGAAAAAAAAAATAAATAAAGTTTACAAGAACACCCACGGAAACATTTTCTTGTTAAATCTGGCTTTAAACTTTCTCCACAGAGTCACACGAGAGTGTGTGTCTCATCAGGTGAGTCTCCGATTTCAATGCCAACTTTAAGATTAATCATCAACAGACTCCACATTCCTCTCAAAGCTTTTCCACAGCAAACGCTTTTCCTCAAACGCCTCCGAAACGCTACCCCAAACACTCAACCAGAGTCCAACTCAAACTAGATCCTCACTAACTTTAACAAAAAACTACTCAAGACTGATGTGTTCTGACAGGGAGCGTTAGAAAATTGCCTTGTAAGGTCTTAAGCCAGTAAAATACACCAAGCAGCAGGAAATGCCTCTACAAGAGGTCAGAGGTGACATCTACACTCAAGAGCATAGAAACTAGTGTAGAAATTCACTAAAAGTAAGACTTTATATAGAATAAGACTTCTATATAGACTGCTTCCTTCACTCAATTTCCTGCAACTGCTGAAATATCTACTCATTTTAAATGAAAAGACTAAATTAAATACAAAGATAAAAGCATGCATGACGTATTAGTATTATTAAAACTCAATTTAAATAGAATTCCATTTAAACAAATTTAAAATCAAATAGTAGCACCATTTGGGTCTCCAATTAAAATTAAGTTCTAATTTAAAATAACGCCTCCGTTAGAAATCAGAGATGACCAACACTGGAAACAAACACTGAAGAAAAAAAATTACAGTTTTGAAGAAAAAACAATGCAGTCTATGCAAGTTAATATGTTTGGGAATATTTAAGAAAAAAACAGAACCCAAAAATAGCAATACTTTCGACCCACATTCAAAATTAAATAAATTAAAAGCACTAAAAGTAGTTTTAAATTTAATTTTTTAATAACATTATCTCTAGCAGACCCACGTCCAGTACGTCACCGTCTTTAACGAAACCAGGAAAACTTCAGAAGAACACCCACTGAAATATGTGCTTGTTAAATCGGTCTTTAAACTCTATCCACACAATTACACGAGAGTGTCTCATCAGGTGAGTCTCAGATTTCAATGCCAACTTTAAGATTAATCATCAACAGACTCCACATTCCTCTCAAAGCTTTTCCACAGCAAACGCTTTTCCTCAAACGCCTCCGAAACGCTTCACACGAGTTTTAATCGTAATGTCAAACGCCAAAACGGTTTTCCACAGTCACCCGCCGCCAGACACTTGAACTTCACTAAATGAAGTTTATGTTTACCAAAAGAGTTGATTTCTCTTACCTCCTCCTCTAATGAAACACTGGTGTTCGTCTCTGAATCTGACTTCAGACTCATTGTGTAACTTTAACGCTTCTTTGTGCCAGAAAAATAAAAAAATCTGTTTCCCTGTAGGTGACTTTGTCCCTGGTGTGCGTTAAAGTTGCAGAAGAGAATCTGGTGTCGTTTGTGCCCAGTGAAGCCGTGAGTTAAAGCCACAATCCGAAAGTAAAGGTGAGAGGTGCTCTGTGAGGGTGACAGAAGGGAAAGGAGGTGATTTTTGGAGTTTTTTCCCCCCCCTGGCTCACATCAAGCTCGTTTGAGTTGAAGTGGAAAGAAAGGAGGAAAGAGGAACCGTAGGTAGATTTAAAGCTGAAGTTGTGCGTCTGCTCTTCTGTCCTATTAGCGGATCAATCATGTTAAATGCGCTCACCCGAGCTTCAGATGGGACTCAGCTGCGCGAGGCCCGGCCCACTTTACCACCATCATCACCATATCTAACCCCTCCTTTACATCCAACCCTGCCTACATAATGACTGTGGATAGAAGGGATACAGCTCCGACCGGGAAACTAACAATGGAATTTCATTTTCTACCTATTAGATTGTGTTTTATTAAAGCGATAGTTCACCCAAAAATGAAAATTCTGTCATTAATTTCTCACGCTCATGTCGTTCCGAACCCGTAAGATCTTCGTTCATCTTCGGAACACAAATTAAGATATTTTTGATGAAATCTGAGAGCTCTCTGACCCTCCATAGACAGCAAGGGAACTACCACGATCAGCGCACAGAAACGTAGCAAGGAGATCGGTAAAATAGTCCATGTGACATCAGTGGTTCAGCTGTAATTTTACGAAGCTATGAGAATACTTTTTGTGCGCAAAGAAAACAATAATAACAATTTATTCAGCAATTCTTCTCCCGGAGTTACCGTCTTCCGCTATTTTGGAGAGTACCCCAGAACATAATCAGCGTTGTTTACATTCACTAGACAGCGTGCGCATGCTGACCATAAACAACGCTCATTATTTTGATTACGTTCTGGGGTAGCCTACTCTCCAAAATGGCAAAAGACGGTAACTCGGGGAGAAGAATTGTTATTATTGTTTTCTTTGCGCACAAAAAGTATTCTCGTAGCTTCGTAAAATTACGATTGAACCACATGGACTATTTTACCAATGTCCTTGTTACGTTTCTGTGTGTTGATCGTGGTAATATTATCACCTAACCCTGGATGAATAATCTAACCTTCCCTAAAAAAAAATACTTAAATGTATTTGAAATACATTTATTTCATGCTACGTATACTACAAATACATTTACATATTTATGTGCTTAATAAAAATACCCTGCAACTGTACTTTTAGTATACTAAACTGGAATACTTAGCTAAATTGCACTAATTTGAATGCACTTTAATTGTGCGGAAGTAGTGCTGAAGTCCAACTAAAGACACACTGAAATACATTCGAGTGTGCTAAAGTGGAACTATTGCAAGTATACTTCAGGCACACTTTTAATATCTTGCAATTAAAGACCGATATTATTCAAAGATCATACAGTCCTCATCAATATTGACATTAAAACACAATTTAGCTATAATATTAAGAAATGTGCATTGTGCAATAAAGAAATACTACAAATATAATTATAATTTTATATCAGTAAGTCTTAACTGATATGTCTATAAATATGTGAATGGATTTGAAGTATGAAATAAAAGTATTTTAAATAAATTATGGCATAGGTTTTTTTTTTTTTTACTCTTTCTCTGATCTTATATCTTTACATAAACATAACATATCTAAACCTGCCTACAAATCATTTAACTTTGTCTTTTAATCTAACCAGGGCCATTGCTAAAATCCATAAGGCCCAGGACAGCATTTTATGGGTGGATCCCCTCTCCCTCGGGCCCAATGGGTAAATGATACCACAGAGGCCCTCTCATCACTGGGGCCGAGAAAACATCGACAGCAGCCCTGTACGTACCCCTCCTTTTTCCTTTCTAATTTCTTTTCTTAAACATTTTATTTATTTCTATGCCTTTAACTGCAGGGCTCATGGGAGTTTTTATAGGCTTTATTTTGAATGTTCATAGCTGTGTGGATGTCTATGTGTGGATGAAATGCCACAGTTTCCTTGACTGTAATGTGAGACAAAATCAACTTTACACGCATTTTAACTGGCTGAACAATTGCTCTGGGGTTTTGGCCCCACATTACCAAAATGAACTGAATTTGTTCTGTCCACATGTGACGTAAATACTGGATAGTGGTTACACAAATTTAGTTTCTGATGAAATATTTCACATTGCTTGTTATCTAAATATCCTCTGTGGTCTGTGAGATCTTGCGGCTGTCCCGCGTGACGTGCTCAGCTCGGTCTCGTGACAGACTCTTGATTTCCCGCGCATGTTTTATGGTAAATGCGCTTGAGTGTGAAACATTTACAATCCTGTTAAAGCATTTACCAGACAGTTTCTTGACTTGTGTTAAAGCAGACAAACAAAAACAGAGGAACAGTATATATTTAGAAAATATTTACATGTATCTACATTTATATTCTTATATTATATATAAATATATTTAATATATAAACATAACATATTTTTCTTAAATATATACATGCATGTGTTTGTATTTATATATGGGTCAAAGACAAAAAAGGGTTTAAGCATAAAAACAATAAGTGTAATACTGCGTTAAATTGTTGTTGTTTTCCCCCCCAAAATAAAAAAGTTTTCTGTTTAATTTAATTGCAATTTTGTTTTTGTTTTTCAGAGCAAAAAATAAATATCATACATTTTCCCCTGATTTACAGAAGACACCCACTAAAATGTGATTCAGTGTAACAATCTTGTCAGGCATATTTACAACAAAAAATCAATTTATGACATATTAAAAGACTAATTACTTTCACCCCAAATACTAATTAGTTGTAATTTTACATTTTTAAAATTTGCCACTATCCTAGGTTTTGCCCGTTGGTCAGTAAGAATTTTTTACTCATTTAAAACACAATAAAATTTAATATGCTCCCTTATTCTTTTATATATTTTAATATGTACACGTCAGAATAAGCATGTTGTTTGAATTTTTACATAACTATAAGTGTTACACTGAATGACAATGTAACATTATTTAAACCAAATTTTGACATTTTATTCTCAAAAAACTTATTTGAAGCCTTAAAAGTAGACACTTTACTTATACATTTAATGCTTTCTAAGGGCATAAAATCACTTTTGCAAATTTCTTTTGATGCGGACATCTTAACGTCTTTGACCCATACACATAATAAATATACACAGTAAACACACATATATTATGTAAACAAAAACTTTTATTTTGGATGCGATTAATCGCGATTAATTGTTTGACAGCACTTATAATTATATTTGTTATAATTGCAATTAAATATATATTAATTTTAAATATTGATATTTAAAAATTAATCAAATAAAAAAAATATCACATTATTTAAAATATTAAATTGTATTATATTATATTATATTATGACTTTTATTTAAATATATTCATGGTTATTTGATCATTTTTGGCCATATTTTAAGGTCAGCTGGTTGTTTTTGAGCATCATTTTTTTGTGTGTTTTTATTAATGACAGAGGCATTTTCACATTCTGATCTGTAATATCTTATCAAATAGATGCATAATTATAGAGATCCAGGGCTCACAGGCCAGTCTGTGTGTTGATTCAGCTGGTCTAATATGTACACAGGCAAGGCTGAAGTCAGTTTCCATCTGAAGTGTGTGTGTGTGTGTGTGTGTGTAAAGGTGCTTGTGAGTGTGTCGGAGTGTGTAATGACAGAGGCATTTTCACATTCTGATCTGTAATATCTTATCAAGTAGATGCATAATTATAGAGATCCAGGGCTCACAGGCCAGTCTGTGTGTTTAAGTGTGTGATTCAGCTGGTCTAATATGTACACAGGCAAGGCTGAAGTCAGTTTCCATCTGAAGTGTGTGTGTGTGTGTGTGTGTGTGTAAAGGTGCTTGTGAGTGTGTCGGAGTGTGTGTTAATGCACGCTCAGCCTGTGTGTGCAGGAATGACTGGTTTCCTGACTTTGTACTGGAACACAATTATTCAGAGACCAGAAACCTGCTGCCGGGATTCTGAGGCCTTAACAATCATTTACCTGCTTACTGCTTAACTAACACAATCTCTGACCTTCTTAGTTCATATGTGAAGAGGAAAAGATGCCACAAAATCTGCGGTTTACTCTTCCAGTCACTGATATTCTGAAATCCCTTTACTGTTCATAGACAATATTGACAATTGTTGTGGTATTACAGCTGTAGTGTGTTTATTTACAGTCCCTCCCTGTACAGAATATTTACATGTACCATTTCAGTAATTATCTGTATTTAAGATATTGCACAGATCAGAATGTTTGAGCTGTAAAAGTATTTATTTATTGCTTATTTTTTCCATTCTTACATTTAGCAAGTGCTAAATATTCATGAGCATTGCTAAAAGCATTTGAGTCACTTATTAACCTATGACTCACAAATGCACACTCATGTTTTAGGATTTCATTGAGAGTTTATGTAGAAAAGGTCTATTTAAGACCTCATACATCTTAAAGAATGCTATAAAATTAGTAGAACAAATTTTTCATTTCTATATTTTATTAATGCTCCTTCATTTATTGCGATTTCAGTGCTGCTTTGCAAAAATTAAATAGATAAATTAATCGGTCGACAACTTTTCCTAATAATATAGCATTTTGTCTGTAAATATTATAATATTTACTTCTGTAAATATCACGAGAATGAATGTTTTGAATATGGTTCAGCCACAAATTCTTAAAAGTGTGCATTGTAAAACATGATTTAATACAATATTTACTGGAGTGCATTTTACAAGAAAACACTCTTTCACTGTTTATACTTCAAAATTTCCACCACAGGATAAAAAAATAAAAAGGTCATTACCTTTTATCCCTACAATTCTGATTTTTTTTCTCACAATTCAGAGAAAAAAAACTTGGAAACTTGTGAAATATAAGCTCGCAATTGTAAGAAAAAAGTCAAAATTGTGAGATAAAAATCGCAATTACCTTTTTTTATTTTTATTCTGTGGCGGAAACTAAATCTTATATCTTGCTGATTCTGACTTCTTTCTCAGAAATGCAAGTTTATATATTACAATTCTGATCATTTTGACGAGTTTATATATAGATTTTATAGAGTTTATACGTATATAGCCACAATTGCTTTTTTATTTTGTGGCAGTAATGGGTTTCCATAGTTACTTACTGTTTCTTTGTTATTAATTGTGAAATCTACTAGCAATTTCTGAGTGTTTTTCAAATGCTTTTCAGTGTAGCAGTTTGGTTCATGTCTAAGTCGAATCTCTCTTTAGATCAGTTTGCAAATGTTTTTCTCGGTTAACTGAGATATCAGATAAACACTCAAATTAGCAGAGGGCGTGATTTGGGCGTTGCTTTTACCCTGTAGTGTCCCAGCGGGGGTCTGCATCTCTTTTGCAGACCACCCTGCCCCCGTCGTAATCAAGAAAAAGCTGTCAGAGATAAACACGTCTGCCACCGTCACCTCGCTATCAGACGCCAGGGGTATAAATAACAACCTCTAACATTCTTCATCACCACAGAGATAACAGCGAGAGGACCTAAATGAGAGCACTCACACCTCGTTAGTGTTTAGAGGAACTGCAGGGGTCACTCAGGGGGTCAGTAATAAAATTCCAAGGATGTAAAAGTTCATAAACAAATGGAGGGATTCTGGTTTTCTTAAGGAGTAGAGAATAGGCGAAAGGAATAGAGTGTCAACTCCGGGCCCGTGCGCTCGTGTTCTCCACTATAAATCGTGTTTGTGTATAGCTCTGTTCCTCTGTTATGTTCAAAATGACAGTGTACAGATCTCTGCTGCACGAGAGGAGCAGCAAATCAGAAACATTTGTTTGACAGAGGCAGGCGAGATGTTCTCGCTCTCACACGGCCTCAGGATTACAGCATTACTGCTTATAAACAGGCAGAACATTGATGTTATACACTGAAAAAAATGACTTTCCAAAGTTATAAATAAAGATTATTGGAGTACGTTTCACACAAAACTATTTCAAAATTTCATGTTTAATGTTCAAAGTGTTACTTGCTGCTTCTTTGTAAGTATTTATAGAATTTTCTAGCAATTTCGATGTAAAAATTAAGTAAAGGGAAAAGAAATAAGTAAAAATCCCTGCACAATTTTTTTTTTCAGTGTAAGAGTAGTAAGGAAGCTTGTTTCCACTACGGTATAAAAAATAAAAAAGCTCATCTCTGCTTTTTGTCCTCACAATTCTGACTTTTTTTCTCGCAATTCCAAGTTTGTCTCACTGTTCAGACTTTTCTTCTTAGAATTTTAACTTTTTATCCGACAATTCTGAATATAGTCATAATTGTGAGATATAAACTCAGAATTGTGAACTATAAACTCACAATTGCGAGTTAAAATCTTGCAATTCTTGATTTTGTTTTTCAGAATTATGAGATTGCTCACAGCCAAAAATTTGAATTGTGAGATAAAAAGTGTCCATGACCTTTTTATTTTTTATTCCGTGGCAGAAAAAAAATCTAAAATTAAAATAAAATAAATAAAATAAACAAACAGAATTGCAAGATGGAAACTTAGAATTTAGAGAAAAAGTTATTAATTTTGTCTCGCAATTCATTCTTTCTCAGAATTGCAAGAAAAAAAGTCTGAATTGTGAAATAAACAGTCGCAATTTTTTTGTTTGTATTCCGTGCAAACACAGGCTTCCATAGTGCAGAGGTTTATCAGTGCTGAAAACATTCAGAAGATTGTGAAGATGCATTACAATAAAAATGCTAAAAATGTTTGTTTTTTTGGTCAGAGGAACTTTTGCAGCAACATCAGAGAAATATTCTGGGTTGAAACATTTTTCAGTTTGTGTTGAGTTTATTGGGTGAATGTAGGGAATACTCCTTGCAAAACTTTCTTTGGAACTTTAACTTGAAAAATAAGAAAACTTTACATTTATCAAAGTAAATATTAACTCAGTTCAGCAGAAACTGTCATGTCGGACTACAGACGACTGATCTCAGATCAGCGGTGGGTCACTGAAAACCGCAACTTTAATGTGCACTGTATCTCTCAGTGCTGTCAGCTGTGTTTGACGCATCGCAGAGCTGCGTGTAAAATATTCAGAACCTCTTATTGCAGTTTTGTGTCTGTCTGAAGATAGTTTAGAGATTCTTAAGGCCTAAATTTGTTCCTGTTTTAAACCACATTTCCATTTTATAACGTCATTGTGTTTTTGTTGTCATCGTTAGGGCTGCACGATAAATCGAAATGGAATCGAGATCGCGATTCGACAGAAGCTGCGATAACGATTTCTTCAATTTCAGAATCGTGCAATAAAATCGTCTGCCATTTTTTTGCGTAACTTGTCAGTGAACTACAGCTATGCTCCATCTGAAAGCACGTGATGATGATTTCCTGCTGATTACAGAACCGGCTTTACTAACAAATTGCGCATGACAATCGCATTCGATTAATCGTGCAGCGCTAGTCATCGTAGTTCGTGTCAACACTAAATATTCAAATTCATGTTGAATGTTCAATGTTACCTTGAATGGTTACCAGTTAGCTGTAAACACTGCTGTGGCAAATTGTTTGCATCAAATATAGTGCTTTAACTCAAACTTATTTCAACGTGTGTACTTTGTGGTGCTAAATTTGTGTTTAAACCCAAGGTAAAATATTCAGGCTTTCAGGATCATACATTGCACAAACAAAATCTTTTTTTTTTTCATGATCATTTCCTGCCCTCTCTTGACCCTTTAGTAGGTTGTTTTTGTTGTTGCACCTTTAATATTGTGTATTTAGCATAATCTGGTTTTTGAGCCTCAGCTGGTCTTTTTACCTGCTCAGGCTTGTCTGGTTTGATTGTTTTAGAGGGATTTTGGGCACAAGACCAAGCTACACCAGCTAAGACCAGGATATTAGGATAGTTTAAAAATGGATTTCAGATTGTTAGAGAATTTTAGGTGTAATAATCACATACATCACATCTGAGATGCTTTGGTCTCCCGTGATCCCCAGAGAATATCTTCAACCAACAAATCCAGTCATATCAGGTAAGTCATTTTCTGCATCTTTCACATAGTTCAAAGTTTTATTCATCACATGCTTGTCTGGTGGCCCAACAGTGAGTGTTTTGTTGTGTAAGCAGTGCATCAGACAGTAAAAAAGACAATAGATTATATATGACTGTAAAAAGGACAATAAAAACACACAGAGGTCTCTAAGAAAGTGATTCCATGCAAATACAGTCTCTCTCTCACACACACACACACACTAAGGAAAAACAGACGTTGAGTATCTTTTTAAGAAGTGCTGGAGTGACTGTAAACTGTTTCATGCAGTTGTAAATAGACTCTTGGCTCTCTTGGGTTTATAGAGACTCAAGATTGGCTCCTTTTAAGGTGAATTCCCTGTTTGCTCTCTGCATTGAACTTCTGCTGCCAAGAGCTGTTGGGAGACCATTCCAGTGAAATCTCCCTGAGAAAGAAAGAGACACGAACCCTTACGGGCAACAGGAAATTCAGTAAAATCATAAACAAGACCATAACCACAATTTAGATCTCACTTGTTTCATCTATAGACTTTAATGAGATTAAACTGAGATAAAGTAGAGGAATTTATCAAATGCAAGTCAATGTGCCATTTAAGTATACAAACTCTCAAGAGTTTGTGAGAACTGTAGAACCAATTAAGTCAATCTCAAATGAGTATATATTTACATATTATTTTCGTAAATTATTATAACAATAATTATTGTATTGTATATGTATTGTATTATATTTAATATAAAATATATTAATAAATTATATATATATATTATATATATATATATATATATATATATATATAGTCCAAATATTATATTAGTATTTAATATATAGTATTATATAAAAAATGTATTTAAAATGTAATAATTAAGAGACAATTAATGATATATAGTACAGAGAGATAAAATAAAATAGCTCAGTCTAAGAATTTGATGAGGAATATTTAAGCTCATATTGAGATATCTGACTTTTGATTGCAGACTTTGGTATTTTGGCAAATCTGAGCAAATCTTAAGATATCTTTTGAAACTGTAAAGGAGACACATGTGAGATCTGAGAATCTGAGAACCAGAAGCAAGTCTCCTTTTGCTCTCCGTTTGATTTCATTGCTGTATTGGAAAAACAGTTGAGATACTGAAGAAATCTACAATGCAAGTATACGAATTTCATACACTCTAGAAAATGCTGGGTTAAATACAACCCAGTGCTGAGTAAAATAGGGACAAACCCAACAATTGGGTTGTTTTGACACAGCGGTTGGGTTACTACCCAGAAGGTTGGGTTAAACATTTAACCCAACCGCTGGGTCAAAACAACCCAATTGCTGGGTTTGTCCCTATTTTACCCAGCACGGGGTTGTATTTAACCCAGCATTATTTAGTGTGTAGCTTTATACACTTACTGTATCTTTTGGCTTATTTGTTTTTATTTGTATGATTTTGGCAGCACCTGAGACAAAGTTGATGCTGAATTGGAACAAAACCAAGCACTCTCTCCTCATTTCCTCCCAAAACATTCATAAATATCTATTTCCTCTGCTTTTCGACACGACTGGACACAGAAGTTCATAGCTGTTGACACACATCAACTAAATAAACCAGCCCGTTGAGTGATTCCTCACCCAGATATGTGATATGCGAGTAGAATAGCACAGATTTGCTGATTAGCACAGCTTAAACATTCTTTACGACACCCATTGGCTTTCTATTCCCATTGTTTAAGAGCTATTTTTTATATCTAACGTCCAAGAGCTCAAATGTAAACAAATGACTTTCAGAAGACCGAGGCCTTTTATGGAGTCCGGAGCAGCTGAGATAAATTAAACTGTCAGTGTTTATTTTCCAACAAATCAGCAGTTGAGCACTCCAGCCCTTCGTCAGCTGATAAAACACACTGACGGAGGGCGAGAGATGACATTGGACTAATATAAAGACCAGAAAACCCTGACTTAAAAGGATAAACTGAAAAAAGATGGAAGCAGAAGTTTTCTACGTAATCCTGCGTTATCGACGTGGAAGATCTGGGTCTTGTAAACCCGTGTGGTCAAGAAGCTTGAAAGTCTTTTATTAGCTTGAGGATTTTAAAGGTCTATTTCTGAGCTAATAGATCTTCTCTGTCCTTTTAGGGAGGAGAAGCGCTCACGTACATCAAAGCATGAAGAGCAATATCAGTCACAGCTATTGCTACATGTCGAGGCCTGTGTGTCCGTACAGTGGTGAGTTAATTTGTGTGTGTTACTGGTCATTTCTGTCTTTTTTTCTGCCTTAAAAGGGCTGGCTGTCAGCCGTATTGTTGACTAGGGGCCGGAGTGACACTGGCCCCCTGAAGCGTCCACCTGATATAGCAGCAAAAGATCACAGACATGGACTTTCAGCCCAGTCCAAACTTGAGATAACTGTACTAAGCAGATTTTGATGGATGTTCCTGCTGAAAAGACCAGCATGTATAATGTCCAAACCAACAGTAAGTTCAAATAAAGTTCCCAGCAGGGTTGTGTGGTATTCAGAACTGCCTTTTAAATTGCCCAATTCAAAATTGAATTTGACTTAATTTCCCAGAATGCATCACCTGTGTTGAAAATTTTTTAATTACAATTCCTCTTCCTGTCATAATTCCATTTTCTGTGGAGTTTGGCCAATGCAATTCAAATCCCAACTCATGAATTGCAATGGAGCCAATTCTGAATTTTGCACAACTTTTCAATGCCTTGTTATTGATTTCAGTACAAGACTAATTGAAAAATCATGTGACAATGAAAATAATTTAAATATCTAATGAAATATTTTCACTGAACATAAGAAAACATTACATTTTGTATAAACACCATTGAAGATTTTAATCATTTTGATGACTTTTTTCGAGTCTGCAAAACCACAATTAAAATTCCCAGATTTTTCTATATTTTTCATAACTGTAGAAACCCCATCAAGCCGTAAATTAAACTTATTGCATTTCTAGTGCCATGTTCTACCAGTTTATCTTTATTAACTATATAATCAGCATGAATTTCTATGCTAGTCTAAAATGGTGCTGGTCTAGCTGGTGGATCAATATGATCTGCATGGTAAAGCTGGTTGACCAAAGAAATGTTTAAAGATATTTTTCTTACACAAATGCATGGATTCACGTCAGAAGGCCTTTATTAACCCCTCGGAGCCTTGTGGAGCACTTTTTACGATGGATGGATGCACTTCATTGGACTTCAAAATCTTGACCCCCATTCACTGCCATTATAAAGTTCGGAAGAGCCAGGACATTTTTTAATATAACTCCAATTGTACTTGTCTGAAAGATGGCTCGAGGGTGAGTAAATCATGGGGTAATTTTAATTTTTGGATGAACTATCCCTTCAAGCTAGTTACTTGGTCAACAAGCTTCAACAGAGATGTTCACCAGATATACCGCATAGAAATTCATACTAGTATTGGTGGCACTGGTCTTCATAAACTAAGTTGACCATAAGTCCTCTTTTTCCCAGACATATCCTGGCTGGGATTTCTAAATTGCATAAACTGAACAGTTTTGTTAGCTTTGGCTATTGTTTTTATACTTGATGAAGGTAATGACTGAAAAGTAAGTAGTTTGACCAACAGGTTGCAGGCATTGTACATAATCAACCAATCGTGGCATGTGAGAAGGTGGGATCTACAGAGTACGGTTAAGCAATGCAAAAATATGTACATATAATGTATGAGGACATGTCAAAACAAAGCCAAAGCCCAGACATTTTAGGCAATTTAGAAATTCTGGCCAGGACTTGCCTGGGAAAAAGAGGACATATAGACACCCTAACAAAATCTAAACTGCATTGATAACAACAAAATCCTGTCAATGTGGGTTATACTGCATTTGTGCGGGATTCGGAAGAGCCAGGACATTTTTTAATATAACTCCAATTGTACTTGTCTGAAAGATGGCTCGAGGGTGAGTAAATCATGGGGTAATTTTAATTTTTGGATGAACTATCCCTTCAAGCTAGTTACTTGGTCAACAAGCTTCAACAGAGATGTTCACCAGATATACCGCATAGAAATTCATACTAGTATTGGTGGCACTGGTCTTCATAAACTAAGTTGACCATAAGTCCTCTTTTTCCCAGACATATCCTGGCTGGGATTTCTAAATTGCATAAACTGAACAGTTTTGTTAGCTTTGGCTATTGTTTTTATACTTGATGAAGGTAATGACTGAAAAGTAAGTAGTTTGACCAACAGGTTGCAGGCATTGTACATAATCAACCAATCGTGGCATGTGAGAAGGTGGGATCTACAGAGTACGGTTAAGCAATGCAAAAATATGTACATATAATGTATGAGGACATGTCAAAACAAAGCCAAAGCCCAGACATTTTAGGCAATTTAGAAATCCTGGCCAGGACTTGCCTGGGAAAAAGAGGACATATAGACACCCTAACAAAATCTAAACTGCATTGATAACAACAAAATCCTGTCAATGTGGGTTATACTGCATTTGTGCAGGATTCAGAGATCGTTGCCCTGGTGGGGTGTGGCGGTAGAAAGGCTGTACGACAGCAGGCTTTTAGCAGCCCTCAAGAGGGACCATCTTCCGTCTCACTGCCTTTTCTTCCACACAGTCAAATCTTACAGTTCATTACCCAACCTGAGCTAAAAACGTCCTGTGCGCGTGTTACGCCGGGTCTGAGAGCGAACCAAAGAAAATAAATGAAATGCACATCAAAGATACATGAGAACGGAGAAGGAGAGGAAAGCCGCCCCTTTCAATTTTTAATCCATCATGTGTAATCAAATGTTCATCTGGCAAATCATAGCACACAAATGTGAAGGCAGGGCCGTAACTGACATAGACACTGAAGGGTACTGTACATGCCCCACACTATAATCAGATTAGTGATGAATCAATATGAGTTTTTCAAAGACTGAACATTTTGCATTTGAATCTTGGAAATATGGTTTCCTCCTTTGCAGAGACCACCAGAGATGCCCATCAGGCTCCCTTAAAGGAACAGTTCAAAAATTAAATCTATGTCATAATTTATTCACCTTCATGTTGTTCCAAACAGAAATGATTTACTATCTTCCATGAAATATAATACAAAAAAAAAAAAAACTAAATCTGTGCGACTTGTGTACTGTATTTCAAGTCTTCTGAAGTCATATTGAAAATCTGTTTTCAGAATGAATCATGTTCAACTGCTGTGACTGAATCATTGAATCAGTGAACTGAATCAGTTTGATTCATGAACAAATTATGCAGACTGGGGGTGCTCAAACGGAAGTATGAACCGATTCTTTTCAAAGATTTGATTCAAAAAAGAAAAAATTCATTGACAAATTGAGCATCACTATTTTCTCATTAACCCTACACTCTTAAAAATAAAGGTGCTTAAAAGGTTCTTCAAGCGATGCCACAGAAGAACCATTTTTGGTTCCACAAAGAATCATTCAGTCAAAGGTTCTTTAAAGAACCATCTCTTTCTTACCTTTTTATAATCTGAAGAACCTTCTTTTGCCACAAAGAACCTTTTGTGAAACAGAAACAGTTCTTCAGATGTTAAAGGTTCTTTATGGAACCATTTAGACAAAAAAGGTTGTTCTATGGCATCGTGAAGCACCTTTATTTTTAAGAGTGTAATATGGGCAGACGTCAAGATTTTCAATGAATAACAATTATTGAATTCAGTCTGTTTCTCACATGAAGCTATCATATGATTTGGAATATAGTGCAAAAATTGTATAGACTACTTTTTTGCTGCTTTTTGAGTCCTTTTTTTGAAGCTTGTCTAATTAAATTAATAATGTGACACTAAACTAAAATCAGTTGTTTTAATTGCTAAACCTAAACCTAATAACTAAAGTATGAAAAATAGATAATCATTTTGAGATTGGCTAAATATCATATTTATTAAATTATCAGTGTTTTTATAGATGAACTTTAAGTGAGTATTAGATGATGACAAACGTAATCTAACAGCTTAATATCATAGGCACAAATCGTATGGACTTCTTTTATGCTGTTTTTGAGTCCTATTTTGAAGCTTGAGTCCACGATCATTGTAACTGGATACAAAAGAGATCCAAAAAGACATGACATGAGAGTTTGTAGGTGAACTGTCCCTTTAAGATCACTTTCCTTATAAAGTAAAATGTCAAAATACATCGCAAAAAGAGAATCAGCAGTCGTTGGCTACACATGTTGCCGTGCGCTGATCTGAAGGCAGCCGGACACACACCTACTTGAAGCTCTCGTGTTCATTGCGTCTCCTGCTGCTGCTGTCATGCTAAATAAACCTCATTGTTCTCAGTCACAACATGCCTCCTGTCTGGCCTTGTGTGTGTTTCCCCCCTGGACTCCATCACGTCATCCGAGGCCTACCGTACAGACAGAGCAGAGGCTGAGCATGCCTTATTCATGCTCTCCAGCTCCGAGAAGCTCTAGCTGGGTTAAAACAAGCCTCTCTCCCCTGAACGTCCATAAATGATGAGCGCTAAAGCCCGCGCCGGTGTAGCCCTGCTGTTCCCAGCAGCACCGCCGCAGGGACGCTAAATCATTCACAGCGCTGTGGCTTCGGAAAGAAAAGTTTCTGCTCACTTGCGGTCTACGGTGAAGTAAAAGATAAAGTTGGCATGGCTAGATTAGTCGAAGCTGGTCTTAACTCAAGGCCGCCACTTGAATTCATGACATTCCCAATGGAAACGGAGCTAACATTAGATTTAAGTGGAAAAAACGAACCTATTGTCAAACAGGAAGAGTGAAGAGAAGAAACACAGGTAGTCATCGTACTAAGGGACGGCTGAGGAATTATACACCTGAGCATAAAGACAGGACAACTCTATTGTTCGGAGAAGAAGGAAAGACACTTTATGGATTTTCCTATTGACGGACAACACCAAATGTCTCAACCAACTCTACAATATTGTGTCAGATAATGTTAGTATTTTGTCAGATGATTTTCTAAATTCCAGCCAATACTTATAAGTAGTGCTGCCAAACGATTAATCGCGATTAATCGCATCCAAAATAAAAGTTTTTGTTTACATAATATATGTGTGTGCACTGTGTATATTTATTATGTATATATGAATACACATGCATACACCTATATATTTTGAAAAAAACTACATATATTTACATGTATATATTTATATTCATGTAATTTATATGATATATAAATATATTTCGTATACAAACGTAACATATTTTTCTTAAATATATAAATGCATGTGTGTGTATTTATATATATATATATACATAATAAATATGCACAGTACACACACACACACATATTACGTAAACAAAAACTTTTATTTTGGATGCGATTAATCGTCTGACAGCACTACTTATAAGCCAAAACGTATTTTCATGTTGTAAATATTAAATGTAAAAATATATTTTTAACTATAAGTCACTTTGGATAAAAGTGTCTCCTAAATACATAAATGTAAATATAATACATTTTAAAATTCTGTGCTATTTTAGTAAATTAAAACTAAAATTAATTTTAAATGCTAAAAAATAAGTGTTTTTAGTTACAAATTAGTATAAATTAGATGTTATAATTTTTTTTTATATTTTGAATCTTTTTTTATTTGTATATTTTCTGTTCTCATTTTAATTTTAAAGTTTTAGTAATTTTGTTCTGTATTTTATACTTTTTATTTCAGTTTTAGTAATTTCAGTACATCAAGTTAAACAAAATTTTTTTTTTTAATCCTTTAATTTTGGTTTCACTTTGTTTTAGTTAACTATAACCCCACTGTGAAAAATGACCGTGAATTTAACGGTAAAAGAATGTAAAAGTGCTACAGTAAAAACCTGTTAAATGGTTAACGGTAAATTCCCCTACTATATACGGTGAAAAACGGTATTGGACAAAACATGTAATTTTACGGTAGCATACCGTTTTTGGAAGTGAAAAATACTGTATAATTTACAGTGAATAACCTTAAATTGACATTCCCAGAATTCCCTGCATTACATTTCAAATTTGATGTTTTTTTTGTTGTTGAAATAACTATGTTTCTTCTTAGTTTTTTCTTATCAGTTTTGTATATTAGGGTTGTATGTTACACCTAATGTTGTTAAATTAATGTTTATTGCATTATTTCAGTTTCATGTGTGTTACCATGATGGTGTTTAGTGTTTGTGTGAATGACCTTCTATATATGTTATTATTTAAAAGCTGCTTGTGATGGGCTTTGGTTCATCATGTGACTTTCTCATCACCACCTGCATTTGGTGGTTATCAGTGTATTACAAAGGTACAAAACAGATTTCAGTACTTCAGTAGGTTGGTATATTAACATTATTTCAGTTAATGAAATTACGGTATTTAACTGTAAATTTAAGTTAAAACCGTAAAACCTAAAATATTGCTACCTTATTTTTTACGGTAAAATGCCGGCAACCACAGCTGCCTTTTTTTTACCATAAATTTTACAGATTTTTTTTACAGTGCCTGCTACAAATGAATTTAGGCATCACAATGTAAAATACAGTATGAAAAATGGATATTTATTTTGAGATCTGCAAAATATTACATTTAACAGTGTTATTAAATTATTATTGTTTCTATTAATTAACTTTAAGTAAACATTTAGATGATGCCAAAGCTAAATGTAAAAACATGTGCAATGATCATGCACCATTATACATCCAGTATCAACTGAATTAATTGGTACCAATATATCTAGGTATTTTTTTAGTCTTGTTTTGATTGATCAGGCTGTGTATCACACCTCTCCTTCTCTCTTCCAGGCGATTCACCGCAGTCAGACTCCCAGGAGGCTCTGGGTGTCTGGACATGATGTCCCACCTCTAACATCTTTAGCCTCCGCTACCTGAAAGTGACAGCTCTTGGCTGAAGAGAAAGCCTGTGTGGATGCGATCAATTGTGTTTCTCTGCACTCAGTACTGTATGTGTCACCTAAAGTTCTAGTTTCCCTGCTCAAAAGACACTTCTGTTGTGTTTTGATACCCAGCGTAGGATGAAAGCTTCTTAGGCCTGAAATATATTCTATGAATATTCCTTAATGTTCTATGCAAACTTGATTTCACATTGCTTTCTGAAATGAACACATTATATTCTTTGTGTTTCAAGTGGGTTCTACTGCATGTTAAACAAACATGTTTATAGGTATAAAGGACAAAAATACTCTAAATGAAATAATTAAATCTATTAATAATTAATAACAAATACATGTACCAAAATAATTACGATATAAAATTATCTGCAAGCTGTTATACTCCCTTTATTTATCAAAAGTTAAAAGGGGCAACGTTTCGGTCAAAGACCTTCATCAGGCACAATAATTATGTCAATAAATTATTAAACCAATAAATAATTTAAAATTAAAAAATTAGATTTTTTTATTTATTTTTTTTAACTCCAAATGAAATAATTCTATTTTTAATAATCTGAATGAAATAATTAAATCTATTAATAATTAATAATAATCACATGTACCAAAATATTTGTCAATAAATAATTAAACCAATAAATAAATCTACCTATTTTAGTACTCCATTAAAACACAGAATTTATTGTTTGATAATATTCACTTTTACAAAACTAGTACTACTGCAATTAAATTATTTTTCCCATAATAAACATACTATTTTTTAAAAGTCATTTAATTCATTATTTCTTTCTAGTTTTAATAATAAATCATTAATTCTTCCTATTATAAAATTACATTATTTTATATTATTTCACAAAGTCATTTTATTTATAATCATTATTTTTATGGGTTTAATTAATTATTTACAGATTTTGTCATTTAATTTCCAGTGTTTCGGTCCTTCATCTATTGCTAGCTACCTGCACTTCTATAATATTTCAAATATTTGATATTTCAAATATTTGTATATTTCATATTTATAATATTTATATACATATTTAATACAATTAAATATAATCATAAAAAATAAATTGTTAAAATTACAACTTTATTTTAAAAGTTTTAATAAATATAATAAACAAATAAATACATACAAGTATAAATGACAGATTAAATTAAAACAATGGCGTGTGGCCTTTAAATAATTCTCAATTAAGTAAACTGAGTATAATTCTGTTATTAACCCGCAATACTTATTACTATACTAGCTGTTTTACTAGGTTGACCAGCCCTATTTAGCATAAACCAGCATGGACTAGCATGGAAATTCATGATCTTTTCAGCAGGGTTTTATAACCATTTGAACATACATTTTTGTCTTTGCTTTGTTATTTTCAGAAAGATTTTTGCAGCATCTTTCTCTTTTCCTCAGAGAGGAGGTGCTACAGGTACAAGTGGAGCCGCGGTTTCACCTAAAAGCAGAAAGAGCGTCCCAGAGGTCCCTCAACATCCCCCGCATGTCTCTTTTCTCTTCCCTTCTTCTTTCTCTCGCCTCACTGAAGCCGTCCGATCGCGTTAGCCTCATCGCAGTGCTAAAACACTCTCTCTGCGCCCCCTCTGTCCTCTGCGCTGTTGCCGCCCTCATTTCCACCAAACAGAAACACTTTGAAAATCTCTCAGAACAGGAAAGATGGCGGGCCTCACTTCCTGCGCCGGGTTTGTGTTTGATAACGCACAAGACAACATAATGCCAATAATGACAGAAAATGACTCCAGTGATTCTGTAATTAGCTTGTGGATCTGTTCACATTACGGTCATGTTCTGGTCTTTAAGTCTTATCAGCGTTTTTTTGGGGTGTTACCAAATGCAGAGCTGAATATTCAGCAGAGGTCATCTCCAAGGTCACACGACTACACACTAAAATCACAGGTATTTGGACAGGAAAGCAGGAATATGATTTTCTAAGTGTATTCATATCAAAAAGTTACGGCACAAAACTGATGTAATCAGGTCCATCTTCCTACAATCTCAAACTACTTATATATTTGTATAATATCTTTATTTATTTTTTTTAATACAAAATTTTGTTTTAATACTTATAATCATGACAATAAATCAATAGTTTTACATCATACCACTGTTTTTAATTTAATTATATAATTCAACGTGCAGAATCTTTGCCTTTTTTCTGATTTCAAACAATTTTTTTGCTTTAAAACAAAGTTTATAAAGTGATTCAGGCAGGTTAAATATTTTTATTATTAGGTATTAATATTTGAATGCAATGATATATAATAATATAGAAAAAATACTAAAACCATAATAACATTATCAAAAGGTTTTAATACGGTTAATACTGTACATTTAATAACCGATTAAAACAATGGTATATAGGCATTAAATAATTCTCAAAAACAGTTGTTTTCAGTTTTTTCAAAGCAAATTAAAAAAATTACATCGTACCATTGTTTTTACAATTTGATTAAATTGTTTCTAAGTGCACGGTCTTGCATTTTTTAATTTTTAAAATTATTTCCACTTTTATTATAAACTTAAATGTTTATTTTAACATTTTAATACAATTAAATATTTTAATATCAAATAAAATATTGAAATGATTAATTTTAAATTAGAAAATAACACTTATAAATAAATAAAAAATAAAACAATGGTATGTAGCCATAAAATAATTCTCAATTAAATAAACAGCGTTTCAGTGTAATTTATTAATGTAAGCAGTCATTAATAAAAAAAGACAAAAAAAGGCAAAAAAATACAACAGATGCAAATTTAGGTAAAATGTGCATGAAGTATCTAATAGTGCTTAAGGTATCAACAATATAAAGTATGCAAGTAAACATTCAGAAATAGACAAACAAATAAATAATTAAATACATTTTAATTTTTACATTATATATATTTTTAAAAAAGTCTCCTTTAAAAAAAATCTCTTCACAAAATGCATTTGGTAAAAGCAGAAAATCATAACAACGTGTTTACAGGTTAAAACAATCAAAAAGTCCTGTTTTTCTGGGCCTTCATAATTTTTACCATAATTTTTGTAATAGGCGCATAGCATTTTATATTACTAAGTTTTAAGGTAGCTGAACACAAAGCTCCTGCCAGATAATGATACAGGAAATGCAGCTTGTGTTCATTACAGCTAGAGTCTGTGGTGAAAGAATGACAGAGATGTGGTTTTTGGATCGATCACATGAGCTCAGAGAGATCTGCTGCTGCTCTAAAGTCAGGAAAAAAGTCTTTCTACATCTTAAGCTTTATAAATCACCTCTTTCGAGATGCCAAACAAAAGAACAGCCTGTCCTCGACACGAGGTGTTTACATTCTGCTGGGTTCTCCTCTCTCTCTCTTTTTCCTGCCTCCCTCTCTC
Source organism: Sinocyclocheilus grahami (assembly GCF_001515645.1). Classification (NCBI taxonomy): domain Eukaryota; kingdom Metazoa; phylum Chordata; class Actinopteri; order Cypriniformes; family Cyprinidae; genus Sinocyclocheilus; species Sinocyclocheilus grahami. The sequence goes on along the minus strand of NW_015505886.1, from coordinate 1,343,811 downwards.
CACCTCCCCCAGCCGACCCTCCCTCGTTCTGTGGAGGAGGACAATCCACTGGAATGAACGAGGGACTTGGCCGCAGACCAGAGCAGAAAGAGAGAAATAATGTAGCGTGAAGTCTGACTGCATGCATGTGTAGAACAAAAGGGGTCACATGAACAGCGAAATGAAGAAAACTGAGGGGTAAACAGGGCAACACCTGGTGGAGATAGAGGGAGTTATTTGAGCGGTAGCTCCCACATGACGTCAGACGCAGAGAGTGAGGGCCTCGCTCTCTCTGCAACGAGGGGGTCAAGGGCAACATGTTCCCAACAAACATTGAGAGAAAACGATTAACAGGACTTTCACAGCAGGGGAGAAATATGGAGGGAGATGAGGGGGTCTCCAGAGAACAAAAATAGCAGAAATATGACCTTCTTCTTCACAGTGTCACTGAGAGCATCTCCAATGCTCCTAAATTTAGTTCTCTGAGAAGTTTCTGAGAGAGAAAAGAAAAACATGGGAAATTCCATTCTTTCCACTTTCTCTCTCAATTCAGTTTCACACACTAAAAGTGCAGTGCAAAATTATAACTCAATTGAGTAAGCTTTATTGGCATGACTACAACTGTACATTTGTATTGTCAAAGTAGAGAAAAATAACAAAAAATAACAGTTTTGTGTACTTTTTTTCTATTGCCAATGTTAAACTAAAACATACTTAACTGCATTGCAATGTAAAAATTGTATTTGTATTGCCAAAGCAGTGTTATACTAAACTAAACTACAGTGCAGTATAAAATATGAATTAGTATTGCCAAAGCAGTACTAAACTAAACTAAACTAAACAACAGCACAGTATAAAATATGAATTATTATTGCCATGCAGTACTAAACTAAACTAAACAACAGCACAGTATAAAATATGAATTATTATTGCCATGCAGTACTAAACTAAACTAAACAACAGCACAGTATAAAATATGAATTATTATTGCCATGCAGTACTAAACTAAACTAAACAACAGCACAGTATAAAATATGAATTATTATTGCCAACGCAGTGCTAAACAAAAACTAAACTAAACTAAACAACAGTGAAAATATAACATAAAATATGAATTAGTATTGCCAAAGTAGTGCTAAACTAAATTTAACTAAACTAAACTATACAACAGTGCAGTATAAAATATGAATTTGTATTGCCAAAGCAGTGCTAAACTTAATGTGATGCAACTTAATTTAACTTAACTTAACAACAGTGTGGTATAAGCAACCTGTATTGCCAAAACAGTGTTAAACTAAAGTAAACTAAACAACAGTGCATTATAAAATATGAATTTGCATTGCCAAAGCAGTGCTAAACAAAATTAAAGTAATTGTAACCAAATTAAAGAACAGTGCAGTGTTTTCTCTCCACGTGTCTTGTGCAGGAGCCCTGTTCTGGGGTCAGTTTTCTGCAGATGTCAGATTCATCTCTGCTCCGGCTCCAGCTTTCCCATGAACACATGACCACATGACTGACAGATCCACGACCTCCACGAATCCACAGAGCCCCCAGAGCCGGGACAGGAGGCGCTGCTGGGGTTCCACCCACAAATATTCCGCCTTCCTCTGTGACCCGTTATCCCCGTTTACAGTGAACTGATCCACACACACACACACACACACAGCGTGGGAATCCCAGCACCCTCACACAACATCTCAGGATATATTTAGGTTCAGACAGTAAACTAAAACACTCCTAGAGCATGCTTTCCACCAGTTCAAATGTTCCAGACAGTGTGGATTACATGCGTACAATGAAGAACTAGTTGCTGGATTCATGTCCATGAATTTTGAATCTTCCAGATGTGTTTGGTCTCAAATCTTATCATGGTTTTAGGGGATTTCCAAATGCATGAAAGAGTTTGCAGTCAGTAAGAAGTAAGCAAGGTATCCTTGACCACACTTCTGTGTTCCGCTTTGTTCTCAAGGTTATATTCTGATTTACCTGCCTCAAACAGGTTAGTCCTAAATCTAGATTTAAACCTTGTTGATGTAGAAGTGAGATGGAGAGCAGAACTAATGGCCTTTAACCTTTATGGGACATGATCACATCACTTCCTCCGAGGGGTCGAAAAGTCACACGATTCCATGTGTCTCAGACCTTTCGCTGACCATCTACAAGCATAAAAAACATCAAGAGCTTTCTCAAAAGCATAAAGCTGTCTCAATGCAATAGCTCCGATCAGATTAGCTGGATTCTACACAACATCACAGAATCACAGGAAGCAAAGTCATGTTTGCAAGTTCCCAGGACTGCTACAACAAGCACTTCTGAAGAAGAAAATGTACTGGATTTGTCAAAGTTTGCAGTGGCTAGACTGTTCTGGGTGGTTTCTAAGGTGTTGCTATGTGGTTGGAAAGACATTCTCAGTACTTATTTTGTTAATTTGCTATGCAGTTGCTAGGGTGTTTTGGGTTGTTGCTAGGTGGTTGTTAATGTGTTCTAAACGGGGTTTAGTGCTATGCAGTTGCCAGGGCATTGATTTGTGTTTGCTAAAGTGTTCTGTGTGGATTTAGATCTTTGCTGTGCAGTTGCTAGGGTGTTTTGGGTTGTTGCTAGGTGGTTGCTAAGGTATTCTAAGTGGGGTTTAGTGTTATGCAGTTGCCAAGAAATTGCTTTGTGTTTGCTAAAGTGTTCTGAGTGGATTTAGGTCCTTTACTATGCAGTTGCAAGGGTGTTTTGGGTTGTTGCTATGTGGTTGCTAAGGTGTTCTAAATGGGGTTTAGTACTATGCTGTTGCCAGGGCATTGCTTTGTGTTTGCTAAAGTGTTCTGAGTGGATTTAGGTCTTTGCTATGCAGTTGCTAGGGTTTTGGGTTGTTGCAAAGGTGATTTCCAAATGTTTTTTAGTGCATTACTATGCATCATTGATGCTTTCTGTGGTGTTGCTAGGTGGTTGCTAAGGTGTTCCAAATAGGGTTTAGTGCTATGCAGTTGCCAGGGCATTGCTTTGTGTTTGCTGAACTGTTCTGAGTGGATTTAGGTCCTTGCTATGCAGTTGCTAGGGTGTTTTGGGTTGTTGCTAGGTGGTTGTTAATGTGTTCTAAACGGGGTTTAGTGCTATGCAGTTGCCAGGGCATTGATTTGTGTTTGCTAAAGTGTTCTGTGTGGATTTAGATCTTTGCTGTGCAGTTGCTAGGGTGTTTTGGGTTGTTGCTAGGTGGTTGCTAAGGCATTCTAAATGGGGTTTAGTGCTTGCTATGCAGTTGCCAAGGCATTGCTTTGTGTTTATTAAAGTGTTCTGAGTGAATTTAGGCCCTTGCTATTCAGTTGTTAGGGTGTTTTGGGTTGTTGCTAAAGTATTTTCCAAATGGCTTTTAGTGCATTGCTACACAGTTGCTAGTGTATCTTTGGTGCTTTCTGGGGTGTTGCTATGTGGTTGCCAAGGCGTTCTAAATGGTTTTGCTTTGTTTTTGCTAAAGTGTTCTGAATGATTTAATGCCATTGTTCTGCTGTTGATAGGGTCTTTAGTGTAGTTGCCAGGGCTGCAACAACAAGCACTTCTGAAGAACAAGGGTGAGTGGATTTGTCAAAGCTTGCAAGGTTTATACTGCTGAATCTATGAAAGTGGACCAGATATGTTGCTAGTGTACATGGTTCCCGGCATTGGAGGGGCGGGTTTGTTGATTAAGTTTGTTTGAGCTTGATTTTGGGAAAAACTGTTTAATCTTTCCCTTTTATAAATACAAAAGTACAGCAACACTAACATCCTCAGATTACAGTCTCTGTTTCTCAGGCTGTGTGTTTCCTTTTGGAGCTTTGAAGAGTCTCCTTAAGATAAGATATCTCAGTGTAGGACGTTCTCTCCCAATAGTGAGCTGCCGCTAACTATTTATAAACTCTAACAGGGCAGAAAAATGGACATGCTTTCTCTCTCCCCTCATTAATGTGCTCATGTGAGGTAATATCACCTGACTTTTTCATCAGGGACAGTTGGATTGGACTTCAGAAGACGTTAAAACTTCCTGCTCTCCAGATCGAAGCAAGAGGTCGTTTGCAAGCACCAACTTTGTGCTAAAGATAATCAATCAGAGATGTTGAAACCATAACACATGCCATCTCTGTATATATCTCTCAGTCTCTCTCGCGCTCTTCCCCCTGTCATCTGGATTACGTCTATGAGCTGTCAGTGATAAACCACAGGCCCACCTGAAAATCTCTCCTCTGCTCTCGACATGTTTAGATAACCCCCCCCCCCGGTCTAAGTTTCCAAACTATTCAGTGTGTGTAAAATTGCAACAAAAACACAATGAAACTATATAATTGGCAACAATATCTGATGCAACTCAATCGCTTATCAAAATGAAATCCCATCTGTTAAAAACAAACTCATGCAGAAGATTTTGATCAAATGATCTCCAATGTGGCAAGCATTAGAATCAGGTTTTCAGGCTGTTCATGTGCCAGCAAGAATGATGGACTTTTAATTATAAACCAATCAAGAATACTGGTAAAAAAAATTTGAGCAGTGCTTGTTTGTGCAAAACTCACTAGCTGTGTCCCAAATATTGCACTATACACCATGAACTTTTGTACTTTGTACAACTGTGTAGTGTTACGTGTATGAATTTTATAAGGTTATTTTGTCATTCATAATTGGAGTCTGAAAGCCCCGCCTCCTCCACTATGGTATTAAAGCTGCGACAGTTGAGTGCACGAAGTGTCCAGCATTCCACTTTGGGATAGTTCACCCAAAAATTTAAGTTCTGTCACAAGTCCTCATGTCATTCCAAACCTGTAAGACCAGAAAGCTCTTGGATTTCATTACAAATATCTTAATTTCTGTTCCGTAGATGAACGAAGGTCTTACGAGTTTGGAATGATATGACAGTGAATAATTAATGACAGAACTTTCATTTTTGGGTGAACTATCCCGTTAAGTGCACTTTTTCTTTTTGGAATTTTCAGTGTGAGCACACTACTCACACTATTTACACTACAAAACAACATAGAGAAGTGCATAAAGATGCAAAGTGGGACGTACCTTCTGCCACAACGCTAAGTGGTTGGTAGTTGCCAGGACGTTGCAATGCAGTTGCTAAGGTGCTCTGAGCAGCTTTAGCATGTTGATGTGCAGTTGCTAGGGTATTTGGGGTAATTGCTAAGTGGCTACTTATTGGGCAAAAAGCCCATAAAATGTATAGCACACTCCTCTACAAGCTGCACAATGTATCATTCATGTTCATAACACAAACGATGATGAGCGAGTTACACACCAAAGTTTGATATTTTGTTGTAGAAGTTCGTTCAAATAACTAAGACTTTGTGAAATAATACTAGTAATGTTTACCTTAGGAAGCACCACTAATAAAATAATTTTTTCATCAAATTTCTTGCTGGGTTCATAGAAAGTCCACACACACACGACCTCAGCTCTGAAATAGCACCATCTATGGGACTGAAGCAGCAGATGGGGCAGGAGATCTGATCTGGGGTCAGGTTTGCCCGTCATACACTAATGACTGACTCTCTCTCTTTCATCATGTGGTCTGTGTTTTCTGTCCATCTCTTTGTGTTTCTCTCAGCTACAGGAACGCTGCAGCACAGGCAGTGGGTGGAACTAATCTCATTAAATATGAAAGAACTTCCAGTGAATTGAGAAAAGAAAGAGGGAGTGAGAAAAAGAGGAGAAGAGAGGTTACTAAAGGTCGGTGTGTGTGTGTGTGTGTGTGTGTGTGTGCAAATGGTTATGCAGCTCATAAATCTCAACACGCTTCTCCAGAGAGTTGTGAGAACTTTGAGAAAGTTTGATGTAATCGTGTCACACTGTGTTTCCTGTTTGGACAGACAGAGGAGGCGGGACTCAAATGACAAATGACAGATATTCCACTGGACAAATAGCAACTTGAGATCGGCCCGATCTTCCCAATCAACAGCAAAAACCTTCTGATTCTGTCTGGTGTGTTGATGGAGTCTCAACGGTCCACTATGACAAGCACATCCTAAAGTCAGTGATTTAAAGCTCAGGAAAAAAGAAATCTAAAGACATAATCAGGTGAACTTGGTGTCATATCATGAAAAACATAATTTTCCTTGATCTTTTGAAATGTTCCATGTTTATTTAATCAAACTGACACTGAATAAACTGCTGGATGTCATCAAACTGCTGGACTGTTTTGTGTTAGTAGATGTTGCTGCTTCCCATTGCTGCTCACTTGCATAAAAAGGTCAACTTTGCGCCAAATGTTTGCTCGTGGCGTTTCAAATTGCTAACTTTCATTGAAAATGGATGATTTCTAATAACTTTATATTTCTAAAATGCTCTCAGTGTGCTCTTTGATTTTTGCACATTTAGAGCATGAACAAGTACACTATCGTTCTAAAGTTTGTGGTCAGTAAGATTTTTTTTTGCTTTTTTTAAGAAATCTATTATTTTATTCATTCATTAATTGTATTCAAGGATGCATTAAATTGATGAAAAGTGACAGTAAAAGCATTTGTAATGTTGCAAAACATATTTAAAAAAAAAAAGAATCAGGAAAAAAAATTAAGCCACACAACTGTTTGACAGATTGACAATCAACGTCCCTTGGGAATGTTTATTATCAGCACAAATCAGAATATCCTAATGATTTCTGAAGAGTCATGTGACACTTACGACTGGAGTAATGATGCTGAAAATTCAGCCTTGCATCACAAGAATAAATTACATTTTTAAACAGATTATAATACAAAACCATTGACTTACATTGTAATAATTTCTCCTAATTTTACTGTTTATTAATTATTATTTTTTTATGAAATAAATGCAGCATTGTTGAGCAAAAGGTATTTTTTTCCCAAAAATATTAAATTCGTACCAACCCAAAATGTTTGAATGATAGTGTACTACAAAAGATTCATTTAGAAAAAAAAAATCATTGTAAAAGTAAATCATGGCTGTTTTGGGTGAACAAAACAATGACTAAGATTATGAGAGGACTTCCAGGAAGTTTAGAATATGTCTCCATCCACACACAAAACAACAATCAATCAAGTTAGAGAGCATCTTAATCCACTTAAATAATAAAAACCACAACATTGCTATAGTGTTTTCTGCCCAAATCAACCAAAATGATCTTGTATCACTCAAACAAACACATCGGAACACCACAAATTCCACAATTATTACAGAAGTGCAGTTATTTACTTGCGTGATATGAATCTGAAAGCACCGAGAAGCAATTACAACAAGCAGAGGCTGATTACATCAGGGAAATGGAAATTAGCCGTATATGGACTCGATGACCAGGATGAGGAAGTTGAATCATGGAAATTTGAATACATCATTTTACTTGGGTTGGCAAGAGAGGTTCTTACCTAACACCAGAGGAATGCAGAGAGAGAGAGAGGCTAGTGACTGTAGTGTTTAGTTTACCATCAGTCTGTCGATTACATTCGGAACTCCAAAATCTGTGACCTTTCACCTTTACAAGCAGATTTGTTTGATCTCTGGAGCTCCTTATGCTGATGTTTGACTCACTGTTTACGGTACCGTTACATTACAGCACAGGAACAAACAGAAATGAAACAGTTTGTGAGTTTTTTGTTGCTGGCCTTACATCAGGTGGAAATACTATGTTATAAACGACATTTGTTTGATTAAAAAATACAGTACGAATAGTTATGTTTTTTATTATATATATTTTCTATTTCAATATTCTTTCAAATGCAATTGTAATCTAAAAAATATTTTAAAATCTTTTGACTGCCACTGTAGGATAGCAATACAATTTGATACTTCAGTGTCCTTCAAAAAAATCCCAAACAACATGGTAACATCGCAGTACTTTTTGAAACAGCAGTAACCTTGGCTTAAACTGTGAAAACTCTTCCATCACAATTAATATAATATATATTTATTGTGTGTCTATGCAGCTCACAGAGATAGAGCCATGTGTGTGCGGTTATCCCGCAGGTCTCTCCAGGCTTCCTTTCGCATCAAAGCCATCACGTTGAGCTCCACTTAACAGGTTAAATATTTAATGCTTGCACCGAACTGCCACTTTGAGTTCAGAGATACAGACGAGCGGCAGTCGCTCGCAGCTCCCTATACTGTCCACAGAGCCTGCATCATTCAACAACTCTATTTCCCTCTTTTTCCCCCCTCAAAAACACTTCTTTAAAAAAAGCTCAGAAGTGGAAGGTTGCTGGTTTGATCATAATTTAGTTTGTTAAAACCACTTTTTACCAAACTTTTTGACCCTTACAATTAAACAACCCGTTATTTTTGAAAGCTTGTTTCTGCCACAGGATAAAAAAATAAATCTGGCATCTGGTAGTGGTAACTTTCCATCTCACAATTCTGACATTTTCAGTCAGAACCGCGAGATAAAAAGTCATAATTACCTTTTTTTTTATTTAGTGGCAGAAATCCTGTGACGGAAACAAGTTTTCGTAGTTATTTGCAGTTGTGTTTATAGTTTATAACTGCCTCGTTCTTTAATAACAGCCTCTTTGCAAAGCTGCATCATATTGTGACATAACCATAAAACAATCGGCACTGAAACTGTTAATATTGCATTAAAGGAAATGGGAATTTGTTAAACCTGCAGGGTTGCAGGTTCTACACGCAGCCAGAAACAACATAAGGTTTGACGGACTTTGTACACTATTACAAAAAAAATGTGATCTCTTAAAGGGGTCGTATGATGCGATTTCAATTTTTCCTTTCTCT
>NW_015505886.1:1276978-1334565 GCF_001515645.1 Sinocyclocheilus grahami | reverse complement strand
ATAATGTTCTTTTTAGCAGCATCATATGACCCCTTTAAATCAAAGGTTGTTCTTGTTATTGAATTGTGCAAAAATAAGAAAAGTAAATGTGATTCTCGACGCACTGCCAAATCTGTGCAAATTTGCGCAGCGGATCATAAATTTGGGTAAAGGAGTTCTTTCGGTTTTGCTGTGGCCTTCGGTTGGGGGATGCGAGGCATTGTGGGATGCTGGACAGATTTCGTGCTTATATCATGATGCAAAACTCCTCCACACTGGGATAACGAGTGCTTTCCTGGTTTGAATTCCACTCATTATTCATCAACCACGCCACATTCCAGTGCTGTGACATCACAATGAAAGACTCTCCTCTATAAATCAGATTACTGCGGCATAATCTCTCCTTTCCTCTGATCAGTGCAGGTATGTCCATAGAGAGAGAGAAAGGAGGAGGAATGCGTGCATGAGATTATTTGCAAAAGCTCTAATATTATGCAATGCACAGGTTTGTGCCATCTGAATTGGCATTCAAACAACAACAAACGTCATTGTCAACAATAATGGCGAAAATAGCAAAATAACGAGCCTACTAAAAATATGGGTCATTCTCTCAAATATGATACTTTGCCATGAGGTCAGAATGGTTGAGTAGTCATTAGAGCTTCCTTTGTTTTGTCAGATTCATGAATATATAGTTATGGAAATGTGTCTGTGTTAGGTCTTTCTCTCTGAATCAGTGCAGGTTTAAAAGTTTCACGTTCTCTCTCTCACGTAATGGAAGAATTTAGAGGATTTTTGCGCATTTCTGGCGCAGGTGAAGTTCTGTCACGAAGCATTTGGATCATTTAAAAGCACTAATATTCCTGGCTTTCTGTTTCTCAGATCTGCTAATACATCCAAACAGGTTTCACATGATCAGCGTGCTTCGTGAAACACAATACTGTGGAAAAACAGTCGAAAGAAGGACAGGAGATTTTGTTTATTGTGTCCAGCTGTTAGCTCTGGAGGCGCGCGTGTGTGTGTGTGTGTGTGTGTGTGTGTGAGGCAGAAGATGATTTTTCATTATGAGCTCCAGGATTCTGTATCATTTTAAGAACTTCAGCCAATTAGAATTCAGATTTTACAGCATATACAGCCATAAATACAGTATAAATGATTTCCTATTATATTATTTGCACATAGCATACAATGAATACACATCTCAACTGTAGTTTATTGGTACTGACCTCTGCAGCTCATATTAGGAAGGAGTAATATGGCACCACAACAAAGACTTTATCAAACTGGCAAGGTTGATTATTTTTGATTATTTTATTACTTGTTAAACAATAACGTCCCCTTGTGGACATAGTTTTAGTATACTATAAACGTTTCAAACAGGCCTACCAGGACTCATTTAACCTACAACAACGACAAACCATGGTTCACTGCAAAACTCAGACAGCTCCATCAGGCCAAAGAAGATGCTTACAGGAAGGGGGACAATGTCTTGTATAAACAGGCTAAATACACACTGAGGTATTTAGGAGATCAGAGTGGCAAAGAGGAATTATTCTGAAAAAATAAGGATTCAATTCTCTTCCAGCGACTCAGCATCAGTGTGGAAAAGTCTGAAAGAAATCACCAACTACAAGTCACCATCCCCCAGCACTGTGGAGAATCAACAACTGCCAGACGATCTGAATGAGTTCTACTGCAGGTTTACTGCAGTGGAGTCATTCAGGTTCCTGGGCACCACAATCTCTCAGGGTAGTCCGGACAGCTGAGCAAATCGTTGGTACAACCCTCCCTTCTCTCCAAGAACTGTACTCGTCCAGAGTGAGCAAAAGGGCTGGCAGAATCACTCTGGACCCCTCACATCCAGCACACTCCCTCTTTGAACTGTTGCCATCTGGTCGACGCTCCAGAGCTCTGAGCACCAGAACGGCCAGACACAGGAACAGTTTCTTCCCTCAGGCCATCCATCTCATGAACACTTGACAATAACTGTGGAACACACACTATTTATTCACTCATACACTTATTTATCTAACACACATACTCAGTCTACATTTCAATTTGCACATAATATACCTGTACATAAAACTGTCTATTGTTATATACATACAATTGTCGATTTGTATATTTTTATTCCTTATTTACTTGTTCTATTTTTTATTTTATTTTATTTATTTATTTTTATTATCTGTGTTTTTTTGTTCTGTCACTGTCATTCTGTTACACTGTCGAACTTGAAGACGAACTTCAACTGACAGTTTCCCGAAAATCAATGAGGAAAAAAATAAAAATTGAATAAAAACGAAAAAAGAGTTAAATTCGCACACTACCCTGTCTTAAAGGGACTTGCTCCGTTGTTGTTACTTCCTCTATGTGGGGAAATGTTTACTATGATGATCATTTTAACTTATTATATGTTTATTATATATTTTGATATCTTTTATTATTCGTGTTTATCCACCTTATTTATCCACTTGTAGCTGTACAAAATTGCAAACTGTAGGCCTATTGCAAACTGGTAGCCTATTATTATTTTAAAGTACTGTCATAATTCTAAACACACTGTTTGTTGCACAAATAGTTTTACTGTTTACTACACTTCTTCACCTATAGCGACTTATGAATCGTAATTTTTGCACATTTATAGAAAATAGGTTACTCCTGCCTTGAAAAATAAGGTGGATAAAAGCAAGTGAATTGATTTCTATCCCATTTTCAACCACAAACACCAGATGGCACTATCTGCTAGACTAACTTTACAGTGACATATCAGCTACTTTTTCACACAGTTACTGTCCCTGACCCCTGACCTCTTATGCAATGGATTGTATTTTGACTCAGTTGCTTATGTCAGTCAAATTCAGTGACAGCATTATGTGTGTCTGGTGAAATCAATATCTTATCACCTGTCAGTTGTGAGTTTGAACCATTTACAGTGACATATCAGCTACTTTTTCACACAGTTACTGTCCCTGACCCCTGACCTCTTATGCAATGGATTGTATTTTGACTAGTTGCTTATGTCAGTCAAATTCAGTGACAGCATTATGTGTGTCTGGTGAAATCAATATCTTATCACCTGTCAGTTGTGAGTTTGAACCATGTGTCTCTATGTGTATTTAGGTCAGGGTTTGGTTGTTGGGAATATAAACCCAAGCAGTGGCTTTCTGCTGTTTTCAGCACAGAGAAATGATTTTACACACACATTTTTCACAAGTTTTGAGTTTTTGGAGATTTTCTCTAAATCACTAATGCTGATGAGACGCGCAAAGCATCTGCAAAGCTTACGTCATGTGTGTGTGTGTATGTGTGTGTGTGCTTATTTAAGAGTGTGAGATGATCCTCCAACATCCACCCAACAACAATTTATTTTTAATTAATTTATTTTTTTGTATTTTTTTCCCAGTACAAAATGTCTAAACATTGTTAAAATAAGATCCAGTTACATAAGAAGCAAAATTGTGAAAGATATGTATTTTTGGGGAATAGATCTTGAATTAACTTCATAGTTTATTGTCTTGGGCATAAATAGGTCGAAATAGGTTTATGAAAAAAATACAAAACTTCATTACATAAGTCTTTTTTATTACAAAGAGATGGTTGATAACAATTCAAGGGCAGTCTCACATCAGCTGCTGTATTTTGAAGGCTTTATTTGTACTCACTGCGAGTCATGTGATGAATACAGGTCAAGTGCTTCACATCATTGCAAACAAACACACTGAAAAACATACAGAGTGAGTTCTGAAGAAAATATAAATCCTGTTTGCTCATGCAAAAGTTGGCACCTACGATACTAGTGTTATGGTCGGTTCAAGGCATTGCTATGTGATTGCTTACTGGCTAAAGTCAAAAGTTCCCATATTTCAGTAATAGCAGGCACTTCAGATTTAAAGGTGACATATCATGAAAATCTGACTTTTCCAGGTTTTAAGTGCTATAATCAGGTCCCCGCTGCATCTACCAACCAAGGAAACGTGAAAAAGATTAACCCAGTAAGTTTGTTTTGGTAAGCATTTTTCTGGTCAGATTTCGCTCCCTTGGTGACTTGGCAAAGGGATCTCATTATAATATTACCACCCCTTAATCTGTAAATTTACACCAACGGTGCCGTCATTTTGATTTTGCAAGCGACAACGGTGTACCAGCTCTAACGCCACAACGAAAGTTTGAGCAAAACATGCTAACTGTTCTGTCATTGGCTGCACAGAACACTGTTTAGAGTCCCAGCCTCAGAGGAGACAAGAGAGCAGTGGATTTATTGATTTATTTACTGTATATTGCTGCTGCTGCCACACAGATCTAAAATAAACAAGCGATTTATTTCCCAGCTGTTTACCTTCACAGACATAACCGACTGTTTTTGTAACTCATGTGTGTTTTTAACGTAAACTTGTGTGTGAATGAGAACTTAGTTTAGTGCTCACATGCTGTGACAGACGCTTTCTGTCCGTGTGCTTCGGATGTGTGCTCTCAGAAAACCGTATATCAGAAGTTTAAACTCATATGGTTTAAAACGCATGATTTCAGCGTGATAAACATGATAATCAGAACCAAAACAGATGTTTTTTAGCAGGTCTGAGCTGTAAAGGCTTCTGGAAAAGGGGTGGGGAGCAGCAGCTCATTTGCATTTAAAGAAACAGGCCTGAAAAACAGTGTGTTTCTGCTTCCACTCAAAATAGGCATTTTCAAAATGATATAATAAATGATTTTTAAGCTGAAACTTCACAGACACATTCTGGGGACACCAGATACTTATATTACATATTGTACAAAGAAGCACAATATGTCTCCTTTAATACAGATATTTCAGATTTCAGTGTGTAATTTTGACACTCAGCAGGAACAAATATGAACTTAGATCCTGTTCACCTTTCTCTCTCTGTCTTTATGTTCATGGCACTGATCTAAGGTTTCCTCTTCATGCAAGAAGTTTCCGGAATACATGTTTCCCAGCACGCAGTGCTGCTGACGCTTTCTGTCCGTGTGCTTCGGATGTGTGCTCTCAGAAAACCGTATATCAGAAGTTTAAACTCATATGGTTTAAAACGCATGATTTCAGCGTGATAAACATGATAATCAGAACCAAAACAGATGTTTTTTAGCAGGTCTGAGCTGTAAAGGCTTCTGGAAAAGGGGTGGGGAGCAGCAGCTCATTTGCATTTAAAGAAACAGGCCTGAAAAACAGTGTGTTTCTGCTTCCACTCAAAATAGGCATTTTCAAAATGATATAATAAATGATTTTTAAGCTGAAACTTCACAGACACATTCTGGGGACACCAGATACTTATATTACATATTGTACAAAGAAGCACAATATGTCTCCTTTAATACAGATATTTCAGATTTCAGTGTGTAATTTTGACACTCAGCAGGAACAAATATGAACTTAGATCCTGTTCACCTTTCTCTCTGTCTTTATGTTCATGGCACTGATCTAAGGTTTCCTCTTCATGCAAGAAGTTTCCGGAATACATGTTTCCCAGCACACAGTGCTGCTGCGCTTTGAGGTCAAAGACAATCTGACCAAACACTGAGTGATAAAAATCACATTATAAACCACAGAGCACATGCTTTTCCCCTCTCTCTCTCTGCAGTGCTGTACAATTAACACAACAACAGCAAACTACATAAAAGGCTTAGTTCGCCCAAAAATGAAAACTTGCTGAAAATGTACTTGCCCTCACGTCATCCAAGATGTAGATGAGTTTATTTCTTGATCAGATTTGGAGAATGTAGCATTAAATCACTTACTCACCAATGGATGCTCTGCAGTGAATGGGTGCCGTCAGAATGAGAGTCAAATAGCTGATAAAAACATCCACACAAGTAATCCACACCACTCCAGTCCATCAATTGACATCTTGTGAAACAAAAAGCTGCATATTTGTAAGAAACAAATCCATCATTAAGGCATTTTAACTTTAAACTGTTGTTTCTGACCAAAATATGAGCCCATAATCAATAATAATGCGTTAAAAATGTTGTCCTCTCACATCAAAATCCACCCACATATATGTATAGAACTGTTTTAGACTGTTTATCAGTTGTTTGGACTCTCATTCTGACGGCACCCATTCACTGCAGAGCATCCATTGTTGAGCAAGTGATGTAATGCTACATTTCTCCAAATCTCCAAAACAAACTCATCTACATCTTGGATGGCCTGAGGGAGAGTAAATTTCCATTTTTATTTTTGGATGAACTATTCTTTTAATGTTGTGGTTGCTGTTGTTGTGTCGGTTGAAAGAGGAAAGCATGTGCTCTGTGGTTTATGCAATTTTTTTTTCATATACTTGACCCCAAGTATGAGTCAGACCGGAGCTCTTCCCACTTCTTGTTTTGCAGCGATTCAGTCACGCAGAAACGGACTCAGCGAGGGGAAGTATGGGTGGAATTCCCTCGACTCGGCACAAATCTGCCCCTCTAAAGCCCTGCTGTGCAGTTTGGCCTACTTCAGGCTGTGTGGACAGAGCAGGGCCAGAACGCTGAAACCCGTGTTATTCTACAGATGTTTACAGGCTTGCACAGAGGCCCGGAATTTATTTCCCAGCTGTTTACCTTCACAGACATAACCGACTGTTTTTGTAACTCATGTGTGTTTTTAACGTAAACTTGTGTGTGAATGAGAACTTAGTTTAGTGCTCACATGCTGTGACAGACGCTTTCTGTCCGTGTGCTTCGGATGTGTGCTCTCAGAAAACCGTATATCAGAAGTTTAAACTCATATGGTTTAAAACGCATGATTTCAGCGTGATAAACATGATAATCAGAACCAAAACAGATGTTTTTTAGCAGGTCTGAGCTGTAAAGGCTTCTGGAAAAGGGGTGGGGAGCAGCAGCTCATTTGCATTTAAAGAAACAGGCCTGAAAAACAGTGTGTTTCTGCTTCCACTCAAAATAGGCATTTTCAAAATGATATAATAAATGAAGTATTTTAAGCTGAAACTTCACAGACACATTCTGGGGACACCAGATACTTATATTACATATTGTACAAAGAAGCACAATATGTCTCCTTTAATACAGATATTTCAGATTTCAGTGTGTAATTTTGACACTCAGCAGGAACAAATATGAACTTAGATCCTGTTCACCTTTCTCTCTGTCTTTATGTTCATGGCACTGATCTAAGGTTTCCTCTTCATGCAAGAAGTTTCCGGAATACATGTTTCCCAGCACGCAGTGCTGCTGCGCTTTGAGGTCAAAGACAATCTGACCAAACACTGAGTGATAAAAATCACATTATAAACCACAGAGCACATGCTTTTCCCCTCTCTCTCTCTGCAGTGCTGTACAATTAACACAACAACAGCAAACTACATAAAAGGCTTAGTTCGCCCAAAAATGAAAACTTGCTGAAAATGTACTTGCCCTCACGTCAGCCAAGATGTAGATGAGTTTATTTCTTGATCAGATTTGGAGAATGTAGCATTAAATCACTTACTCACCAATGGATGCTCTGCAGTGAATGGGTGCCATCAGAATGAGAGTCAAATAGCTGATAAAAACATCCACACAAGTAATCCACACCACTCCAGTCCATCAATTGACATCTTGTGAAACAAAAAGCTGCATATTTGTAAGAAACAAATCCATCATTAAGGCATTTTAACTTTAAACTGTTGTTTCTGACCAAAATATGAGCCCATAATCAATAATAATGCGTTAAAAATGTTGTCCTCTCACATCAAAATCCACCCACATATATGTATAGAACTGTTTTAGACTGTTTATCAGTTGTTTGGACTCTCATTCTGACGGCACCCATTCACTGCAGAGCATCCATTGTTGAGCAAGTGATGTAATGCTACATTTCTCCAAATCTCCAAAACAAACTCATCTACATCTTGGATGGCCTGAGGGAGAGTAAATTTCCATTTTTATTTTTGGATGAACTATTCTTTTAATGTTGTGGTTGCTGTTGTTGTGTCGGTTGAAAGAGGAAAGCATGTGCTCTGTGGTTTATGCAATTTTTTTTTCATATACTTGACCCCAAGTATGAGTCAGACCGGAGCTCTTCCCACTTCTTGTTTTGCAGCGATTCAGTCACGCAGAAACGGACTCAGCGAGGGGAAGTATGGGTGGAATTCCCTCGACTCGGCACAAATCTGCCCCTCTAAAGCCCTGCTGTGCAGTTTGGCCTACTTCAGGCTGTGTGGACAGAGCAGGGCCAGAACGCTGAAACCCGTGTTATTCTACAGATGTTTACAGGCTTGCACAGAGGCCCGGACATACCCGGAATATCTGCCCTCTCCAAGCGCTCTGTGTTTAAACACAGAGATTAAGGAAAGCAGGGCAGTAACAACACGCCGATTAAGTGCTCAACAATGTTTTAGTGTCAGAACGTCACGCATCAGTCCATGTTTACTAGAAGTTCTACTTAGCAGCTCAGTCTGTTCGTATCTAATACCACAAAACAAGAGCCCTTTCAGTATCATGGAATTCCTACAGTGCTCGACCCTGAAGATTATGTTTTCCCTATGGTTTTAGAAGGGTCATTCTCCAAAATGTTGATTTTTCAGGCTTACATTATTCGGGCTTAATGTTTAAGTTGTTAAAAGACAACTTCATTTTTTTCCTTTATATTATTTAATTTTAAAAATGATGAGAAATTCACACAAAAATTCATTTTCATGGAAAATTCATGGAATCAATATCAAAATAATAAATAAATAAAAACAACATCAGATCTTTTTTTTAAGTCATTCACATGAACATTAAATAATGCAACACTAATGGCACATTTAAATAAAAATAATAATAAAATAAATCAATTTAAGTGTACATCAATATTTTCTACATTCTGGGAAAATCAGTATGTGTAGATCTGAACAGACTTTTATTTAAAACTTTGATCTTGGAAGTACTTTTAATAAAATTAATTAATTCATTAATTAATTAATAAATAAATGTCAGTGATGGGGACAACGGTTTTTTTTCCCAGGCATTTGACAAATTCAAATTAAAAATTTATAAAACAAAATAGCATAACCATTTAATATAATAAATGATAAAGTTACAAAATTATGCCTTTTTAATGAGTTTCTTGATTATATGAAATCATTATCATTACTAATAATTCAAGCAACATGTTTGTCACAACACAATCTCGTGGCAATTTGTATCTATTTTACATTTTGGTGAATTTGTGGCTTATACATATGAATTTGTACAACCTCGTTCTTGTACAGTCTGCATATAGTTAGAATTAAGAGTGGCCTTTCATGCTTACTTTTATCTAAAAATCAAGTTTTTTCAAACGTTGAATCATTAAATCTTGTAAAATAGTTTTCCTGTAATATTGGATTGGTTTCTCACCATATTTTAAAAATGACCTAGAAGTTACATTTACATTTTAGTTCTATTTCAGAGAATGTACTACACAAATCACCAAAAACCAGGAGAGACGGCATAAGAATAATGATGCTTGCTAAGATAGTCATCAAGAATAAGGTTATACGAATTACAGACATAATAAGGCCTCAAATGAAATTATAGTTACACTAATCCACCCGCCAGACCAGCATAAACTAGCCTAAACCAGAACAAAAATTCATGGTCTCAGCTGGTGTTTTATGTAAAGAAGTAAGCAATAATGTGAGAGAAGTGGGCCTTGGTGACCAGAAGTGGTTGATGGTAGCTTTCTATTTGATAAAAGACTGAATATAATGCTACCAGCCATTTTGTAAGACAGGAACAGTGTGCATTCATAATTATTCACGTTTTCATTGCTCAAGTTGCTGCATTGGTCACGTTCTAGCTTCCTATAGGAGTCATTTCCATAAACAACACCCTAAAACAGACATTACCGGTCAGCATGGTTCATTTCCAGCCTGAAGACCTTTGAAGTTACACACACACACACAGTCACACACACACACTCAGAAATGTATACGCATACGATCATATCACCAGTTTTAAAATTAGTTTAGGAGGAAACAGAAATAGACCAATAAACAAGAAGAGCGGTCACCGTGGGAGCGTAAGCAGCGGAAATGTAAACAGAATTATGGGAAACAGAACTTTCTTTTCTCTATGGATTTCTGGGTCCAGAGAAACGGCTGTCACTGTGCTGCAGTCCCACACCCTGATCCAGCGCAGTGTGTGTGTGTGTGTGTTTGTTCAGACTCCTACATTGTTTCTCCACTTCCTCAGTTGTTCTTTTACTGCACTTCCGATGCTTTTGCCGGAAGTGAGTCTCTGCTGACGGCCCAGGCTGGTGCGTTGAACCCATTCCCACGACCTGCTGCCCTTCCTACTCACACAGTTCTCTAAAAGATTGTACGATTTTTTTTTCTCAAACCATGGTGTGCAAAAATAGACTCAGATGGGAACAGTGAAAAGTCAGGGATCTCAGGACAGAAATAAAGGGTGCAGTACTCCAATAAGCATAAATATATTATATAAATAACATATATTAATAATATATTTATATTATATACATATCATATACATATTATACAAAAATATATATGACAATTATTTTGTGTGTATATATATATATATATATATATACAGTATATATGCATAATATATACATTCCTTTCTCTGCGTGTGTGTGTGTGTAGACACTTTTAAATACTGAATTCATATCGATAATAACTTTTCTAAGAATAGAATTTTAAATTTAGTATCTAGAAAGTTTAGATGACATCTTAACCTGTCTAAATTTAAAGGGTTAGTTCACCCAAAAAGGAAAATTCTGTCATTAATTACTCACCCTCATGTCGTTTCAAACCCGTAAGACCTTCATTCATTTTTGGTACATTCCTCTGCTCGTAAACAAGACACAGCGCATTCGGGTTCTATGTCAGCAGCACCACACGCATGTGTTTTCTTTGCACATCAAGAGTATTCTAGTAGCTTTGTAAAATTATGGTTAAACCACTGATGTCACATGGACTATTTTAATGATGTCCTTGCTATGTTTTGGGGCCTTGAACGTGTCAGTTGTGTTGCTGTCTATGTAGGGACAGAAAGCTCTCGGATTTCATCAAAAATATCTTAACTTGTGTTCCGAAGATGAACGGAGGTGTTACGAGTTTGAACTGATATGAGGGTGAGTAATTAATGACATAATTTTCATTTTTGGGTTAACTATCTCTTTAAATGTAAATCTGAATTTAATAACCTAAACTCTTTTGTAAGGTATGACAGTATGGATGAACTGACAGTAAGAGGAAGTGGCATGCTGTGCTCTTGGAGGTTAATCAGATGCCACACAAGCATGTGTAATCAGCTGTCCTGTGGGGAACACTGCAATGGAAACTCAAAGCCAGAACACAAAGTATTAGTGCCAATCAGCTTACTGCCGAACACCACAAAACCCTGACGCATGTACACAGAACCTCTGCTCGGTGCCAGACACGCCAGCATCCCTAACCATCCATCAGGGGTCAGGGGTCAAAAGGGAACAGATAGTCCTTTATTGAAGTGTGTAGCAACTGATACGCCTCTGTCTACGTCAGTAAGGACAGAATATACTCAGGTGAGTGCGCATGAGGAACACTCTGAACTCAGCATCGCTGCTGAAAGTTCATTCGGCTGGATTGGGACATTTCACTGTTGCTTAGCAGCCCGTCTCACAGAGACTGGGATAGAACTCACTGTGAGAGAGCATCACAGCTCAGGTCAGAATTGAGACTGAGCCGGGACACTTTCACATCACAAACACATTCTTAAAGAGATAGCTGACCCAACAATTAAAATTGTGTGATTAATTGCTCACCCTCATGTCGTTCCAAACCCGTAAGACCTTTGTTCATCTTCAGAACACAAATTAAGATATTTTTGCATGAAATCCGAGAGCTTTCTGACCCTGCATAGACAGCAACGCAACTACCATGTTCAAGAACCAGTAAGGGCATCGTTAACAGAGTCCATGTTGTGACATCAGTGCTGGTAGCAGCTAATTACATGTAATCTGGATTACGTAATCAGATTCCAAAAATGTAATACTTGTAATTAGAGTATATTGCATTTTAAAATGCTTGTAATCAGATAATAGTTATTTTTTTATGGATTACATGATTATATATTATTCACAGTGTTGCAGTAAAAAATTCATAATTTATTGATTCTGGAAGTCTGGACAAAATATTTCAAACCTGGAAGTCTTTGGGTGATTCCAAAACGTTTTTGTCAGCCCTTAAAATAAAATATTTGTTGAAAAATCGCAACAAATATTTATGAAAAATTAAAATAATTAATATTTCAATAATTTAACAACACATTCATATGTTTACAGTTCTCTACTGTTGGTTAATGGTCACACTGACATCACATGCAGGTCAACAAATACAATATTTGTATTTTACATGTTTATGATTGAATTAATTATTAGGTTTTTATCAACTTACTATTCACTATTCACTCTCTATCAACTCACTAATGTAATGTTTAGTGCATTTTATGATGTTGACATCAAAACATGGAATATATTTCTTTCTCTTAGCTTTTTTATATCAATGGTATGTTTAATTGTACGTTTAAAACTAATTTGATAAAAAAAAAGTAATCTAAAAGTAATCTAGTAGTAGTCAGATTACATTCCCCAAAATAAGTACCCTAGATTATGTTACTAACTACAGTTTTCATCATGTAATCTGTAATCAGTAATGGACTACAATTTGTAAGTAATCTACCCATCTCTGGTGACAGCAGTGGTTTAGTTCTTTTTGTGCACAAAGAAAACAAAAATAATGACTTTATTCAACAATTTCTTCTCTTCCGTGTCAGTCTTGGATTGCTAAGGTTTTCTGGCTGGTTGCTATGGTTTTCTGGGTGGTTGTTAGGGAATTCCCGGGATGTTACTAGGATGTTGTGGGTGATAGCTATAGGGTGTGTTGCGTGGCTGTTAGGACATTGCTAGGGTATTTTGGGTCTTCTCAACAAGCCACACTCTTTTTAATAAAGCACCACTAAACAAGGTGAATGAAGCTGAAATCAGAAGTTTACAGGCGTTGCCTGCTGTGACAGAGAGAATTTCTCCATTCGGCTCTGAGCTGATTACCTGACACAATAAACAAGCATTTCCTGGATGTACAAGAGCGCCAGAGAGGAAAAGATACAATGGAGCTTTTAATAGATCAGCAGGCTGATGCTGTCAATGGAATAAAACATACTCTCTGTTCCCACTGGCCCATCAGAACTGCCTGTCCTACATGTGCTTGTAGCAGGTCTGAGAAATCATGCCAAAGGGGTTTTGTAGTGCTGACGCTAGTGTTTACTTTATGAGTTACTGCTCTAATAAAGTTGGACTTCATCAAATATTCAATTATTTGATGATTATTGTTGTCATTCATTTGTCAGTGGCAGGCAGCGTGAATCATTATAAAGCATCCTTATGGAAAAGGGAATATATTTTTGTTGTTTGTTTAGCCCTGGGGGGTTCAGAATGCCTCAGTTTGAGAGAAAACACACAGAGGGATGTGTGACAGAAACTGTGGCGAGATCTCAAGTGATATACTCTATGTTTAGGTCGTTTAGGTCGTCCAACTAGTCCAACTAGTTTATCAGTTTCAGACACCACCAAATCAGACGGTTGCTAACGCCACACCTGCTGTAGCCCATAAGAAAATGTAATCAAACACACAGTGAATGTAATCACATGTCAACAACAAATGAGCTATGAAATCTAATACATAGCAAATTGCAAGTGTTGCCTCTCATTTCTGTGGTTTCTGTTCTCATTATGAGATTCAACTTTAAAGAAGGCCATAGCCCAGCATGATTAAGTTCCCATACCGCAGTAGTTCTCAACCTCAGCAAATGCAAATAATAAATTATAATGCATAATTAGGATAAAATGATCTGGATCTTGGAGCAAAACCAGCTGAAACCCCCTGCTCTATGCTGTCTAGAATGATTTAGGACCCTGTTGGGTTTCCATTACTACGGAAATTCACACCTACTGCCTTGTAGAGTTAAACCCTATAAGATATCGACTGCCTTGTGGGTTCCCTCTGGAGGTCATACACTTCAGATCTTCACCCACCGCCGTGTAGCGATCACACCGCCTGGTGTCCGGTTCCCAATCCTTTAATCTCTTGGCCCAGGGTTGTTTCCATTATCAGCTCTTACATAACAAGTCCTGCTCCAAAAGTCCTGTAGAGGTTTTAAAAAAATAAATAATAAAGGAAGCATAAGGGTATCTTTTTAGATGATTCATAAGATTTCACATCATAATTGAAAACAACATGACTTTTCTGTTGATTTTTCAGCACTTTTGTTGCTCAGTTTACATTTATAGGTAAATGACACATAAATGAGGTTATTCAGAAACTCTGTTGGAATGTTCAAAGCTGAAAACTTCATTTCCCAGAAACCCTCTATCAAATTTCAACATTATACTTCTGAATCTCTCGTAAATAGCATTGAAATACTATATATTTTGGAATAACACATTGTAAATGCACTATGCTGACCTCACTGATATTTCAAAATACAATAATACAAGCAGATAAACTGTCACTTCCCTGTTCTGCGTCTGTCTCCCATAATTCTCCGCGCTGCACGGCGATGAATATTAATAAAGCACGCGACGTTCGATTTGGCAGACGTTACGTAGGCTCATTAATATTCAGCAGCAGTTCCTCAACGTCAGCGCGCAGGCAGTGCTCTCAGTGTCAAAGCACGGAGCGCTCATCGCAGAACGCGCGAGCGAGTTATTATATAGATGGTGCATTTCTCCGTGGACTTTCGGCACAAAAGTCACTCTTTGGGTTATCAGAGTAAGGCAGTCTACGAGGAAAACATGTGCAACACAGAGGAGAGGTGAGAAAATACACTATTATATTTTATTTTTACACTCTAAAAAATGCTGGGTTAAATACAACCCAGTGCTGGGTAAAATAGGGACAAACTTTTTTTTAAGTAAAGTTTTTAAAGTGTACAACATTTTAATTTCGTGCAAGTTTTTGCAGCTGATGATTATGATTATTTGACCACATCTCTTCAGTCTTGATATGCCATTAATATATTTAAATATATACTTAAAATGTATTTAAATAAATACACATAAACTTGATTCAATAAATAATCATTCAGAACATATATAGATATTTATTTTTAAATATTATATATGATTATTTATTATACAATATAAAATATTTAAATATATTTAAACGTTCTACAATATCATTTCCCCCTTACATAATTGTATAATTATATTTTCAGTAATATTTCAAATTTAAATCTATTTGATGCTTTGTTTGGATATAGAAATGTCAAGTATGTGACTCAGGAATGGGCAGGATTTATTGTGATGTTCTGAAGGATCAGACTCACAGACTGTTATCAAAGCGGATTTAATCAGTGTTGCCAACTTAGCAATTTTGTTGCTAAATTTAGCAACTTTTCACACTAGCCTAGCAAGTTTTTCTTCCAAAAGCACCTAGCAACAAATGTAGCTATTTTAAAAATTTATTTGGCAACTTTTAGCAACTTTTGATAGGTGATTTAAACGATAAAAGGCACAAATTTTCCATCTAAATTACACAAGAGGAAACCAAAGATGTCTAGTGGTACACACATCACATGAATTAAGTTAGCTGCTATTTGCAATTGTTCAATTTAATAATAATAATAATTGAATAATTGTTATTTTATGATACACCTTGTTAGTAATAGCTTGTACCTGCGACTGTTGATAAGTTAGTACACTGTAAGAAAAGTATTTAGAAAAATGTAAAAGGTAATTTTCCAGGACATTATCCATTATCCGTTGTAACCATGTAACCCTGAAAACACAAAATACAATGTGTAATTTAAAATGCAGGTAAACAACCTGTGAAAAATCAATACGGAAAATTCGTTCACATTAACATAGTAGATCGTGCCCTATTTTTACCGACTTTTCTTAAAGTGTAGCACACTAACTACTAATACACTGCTTAAAACTATAACTTCAGAATTTGCGGTTTTACTAGTTTACTACCTAATAAAAAAAAACTTAAATTGTAATTGTTCAAAAATGTGTAAGTGTTCAATAATTCAATGTTGTATTTAAAAATACAGTTATATTTGAATATTATATTACCTTATATTTATCTAAATGAACATATATAAGATGTTTTTTTTGCTGAGACATCACGCAGTGACATCACAATGTCATTTAGCAACTTTTAGCAACAAATCGACCTTCCTTTAGCAACTTCCCCTGAAAATTAGTTGGCAACACTGGATTTAATGTTGAGCAGACAGATGAGTGTGCGTGAGAGAGAGAACTGATGCTATAAATATTTCATCCATAACCCCATCGACTCAATTAGGATTCATGAGCTCGTAACATGACCGAATCGCTCGCCTTGCCCCAAAGTTCATTCGTTTTCCTAAACAATCGAATTTCCTCCTTTGCAATTTCTTAATCTGGATTGAGGATGAAAAACCCAGCACAGATCACCTGCAAGCATCCTGTTGTGAAACTCTGGCCACCATCAGCAGTTGTTTTCAAAGAAATGCGTTTGTTTTTGTACCAAGATTAGCACAAGTGCAGGCGAGGAGCTGATAAACCACATTTAACCTGAGATTTAAGGTATTCTGAGCGAGGAATACGGGGACAGAACACTTAAGATAACCATTACATAAGCTATAGTCCCTAGAAAGTTCTGTTGTTTAGCTGCAACATCACTGCAGTTGCCCTGTTTATAGAACCATTCACAATTCAAACATCACTGTGAATTCATTGCATATATATATAGTCATATTTCCCCCAAATCTATCCACACTTACATTTCATGCAAAGTCCTGTTTCTTCACCTCACGTTCCGTTTGTGTTTTTGTTGTTTTACTTGGACTCCATCCAGACCTGCAACACTCAAACGAGAAACACTTTACTGAAGATTGCAGCAGCACTAAGTCTGTCAAGATAGAAACATGTCAGACTTGTTGTCAAAGAAGGCCATTTGCAATCTGATGCGTGAAAAATACAAACCTGCCATTTCTCCTGCTCAGCGATTGGTCCAAAACACATTCACTGTGAGCTGAAGGTCGGATGTCACCCTTCGAGTCCCTCTGTAGCCAAATGATAACTGTTTTCCTGGAAGACTCGCAGTATCCTGTTTTGGTTTTGACTGTTTCCTGGTCCTTCTCCAAACACTCACCAGAGCCAGTAATTACTGCTCTAAATATGAACCTGAATCTCAGTCTTTAAACAGATCCGGACTATCACCCTGTGCGGGTCCTGAGGTCAGCTGGAGTCAGGAATGAACTTCAATGATATTGGATCGTTTTGGAGATGGATTCTGCTTTTGGATTTTATGAATCAAACATTATTCCTATCTTATATTACTATTGTCCATTATTGGGATTTGAAAAAAGCCCAAGTACACTCTTGAAGATAAATAACTTAGGGTTCCCAAAGAACCTTTTAATGAACAGTTCTTAAAAGAACCATTTTTTTTCTTAGTGTGAAGAACATTTTATTAACCTAAAGAACCTTTTGTCCAATGGAAAGGTTTCATTGATGTTAAAGGTGGAACCAATCATCATGATGCCAATCATCATGCCCTGTGCAACAAACTAGATTGCTATGGCTTTTTGAGGAAAGTTTGCTGAATGTGATCAATGCCGAATGACCAAGCAGTTAAAATAAATCAACCACTCAACATATCCTAATAATATAAGTCTCATGCAAACATGGAGGACACGCAAAGAATGCAAAGGCATGCAAAAAAAGTGCAACAATCGAGTTCTTTGAATGTTAAATGAATCCAAGAAAGTCCCACAGTTTTAGTTCCTTTTTTTCTTTAACGTTGTCCTGAATATCTTTTGATCCATAGCGTATAATCAGGGATGGTGAAGGGGGGTGGGGGGCTGCTTGAATGTCAGAGGGTGAAAGTATCGGCTTACAAAACAAGCTGACATTTCACTCGCAGATACCCACCGCTTCTATATAGAGACCAGGGGAGGAGAAGGAACAAATACAGAACATCTCAAAAGTATATTGAAAAATCAGTCATACTAATTCTTTGTACTTGAGTAACAGCAGTCCGTAGAGTAACTAAAAACAGAAAGTAAACATCCTCGGTAACAGCTTCATCTGTTTTCATGTGGTCACCATGCAGATTTTGTCACCTGGGTTACGTTCGGTTACCAGGGCACAGAAAGCACTACGCCTCCCTCCTTTCATTTGCCTGCTGGGTAATCTGGCTCATGAGACGTGAAAAAGCACCCTACTGTTGAACAGCCATTTAATTTATGCCAGCATGCTGTAACCATGTCACTGATGGCTGTCAGCTGATAATGGCATAAAACATCAATCTTCTGTTTCCTTATCAGCATACTGGCTGATCATGAGATCTCGTATTCCTTCATCTAGCTTGTTGTAAACAAGGCTGTTTTGAAAAGTGGGAATGCTTTCAATCATAATTAGAGATTTATGCTGACAGTGTGCGGCCTGGCTTCAGATGAGACGTCAGATCCAAAGATCTTCCAGCATGTCATGGGGACATAAATGTCTGTTATTGCCATCTCTAAAAGCCAGTGCTGTAACTCAAGCCCTCTGGGATGTGAAATGTTCTCAGCCAAGCTGCTATTTACAGACTTGTTTTCAAATCATGTGCTTGTTTGTGATCTGCGCGAACTGCCTCCCTTCTGTCAAGTGGAAAGTGAAACATCTGTCTCCAAGAACCTAAATGTCACTGCTTACCGATAATGTAAACGTGACATCGGGTCAGTTTACGCTTGTCCACTGTGACCTGATGTAGTTCAAAATCAGTATAAAGTCTTAGATGTTGGCCTCCCGAAAGTCCAGAAATGCTTATTGCAAGGCTTTTTCAAGCCAACATCAAAGTTTGTCTTGACAAACTTTATCTAGTTAGGAATACTGACATAATTCAACCGTTTGATGTTAGAATGTTGCTAGGTTAGCGTTGGGCTAACAAAAAGCTGCATACCTTTCTGGAATTAGCATGATATATTAGTACACTATTTGTTTTACTCCAGTTGAATGTCTCAAGTGCTGCCATAGTCTGTAATCAGAGAACAGAGTGTAATCAGAGTGTTAATGTGATAACAGTGCTGCAGAAAATATTACAAGGTGACAGTATCTGATAAGGCATAAGAAGAAATATGGAGAGAGTGAGTCTTAAAAAGTGCTAACATTTCTGTGAAGCAGACAGTCAGACTATTGTTATGCTGTTGGCAGGATGGGTATCTGTTATCAGCTGGCACCCTGAGGCCTGTGCCAAGCTGCGTCATGCACTTGACTCGTGATTCTGGAGATAAACTGAGTGAAGGAAGCTTTTGGAAGCACATGCCCATTTTTGTTAATGCACTTGAGGATAATCTTACACAGCTTTAAAATGATCTGTCTGTCTCTATCTGTCTTGTAGTTGTGCCGTTCTGGGCTCGAGGCAGCAGGCTCCAGGGCCTCTGTGGTGCTCCTGATGCCCCTCTCCCACTAACGAAGATCCCGGGTGGGCGAGGGACAGGCAGGGATCTCCCTCACAGTGTACTGCACAAGGTAAGAACACAGATTTGTACAATTTCCACATTTTAAAGAGTTAGTTCACCCCAAAATGAAAATTCTGTCATTAATTACTCACCCTCATGTCGTTCCAAACCCGTAACACCTCCATTCATCTTCTTAACACAAATTACGATATTTTTGATGGAATCTGAGTGTATACTTTTTTTGCGCAAATAAAAAAAAAAAGACTTTATTCAACAATTTGTCTCATCTGCGTCACCCTGGCGCCATTTTGGAGAGTATCTACTGAACGTAAATTGCGTATGCTGTTTTGTGTCAGCTGCGCCATGCGGATACATTGTTTTCGTTCAAATCAAAGCGCAAACAACGCAGAAAATGCGTGGTGCAGCTGACACAGAACAGCATACGCTGTTTAAGGTTTCATTGATGTTAAAGGTGGAACCAATCATCATGATGCCAATCATCATGCCCTGTGCAACAAACTAGATTGCTATGGCTTTTTGAGGAAAGTTTGCTGAATGTGATCAATGCCGAATGACCAAGCAGTTAAAATAAATCAACCACTCAACATATCCTAATAATATAAGTCTCATGCAAACATGGAGGACACGCAAAGAATGCAAAGGCATGCAAAAAAAGTGCAACAATCGAGTTCTTTGAATGTTAAATGAATCCAAGAAAGTCCCACAGTTTTAGTTCCTTTTTTTCTTTAACGTTGTCCTGAATATCTTTTGATCCATAGCGTATAATCAGGGATGGTGAAGGGGGGTGGGGGGCTGCTTGAATGTCAGAGGGTGAAAGTATCGGCTTACAAAACAAGCTGACATTTCACTCGCAGATACCCACACCGCTTCTATATAGAGACCAGGGGAGGAGAAGGAACAAATACAGAACATCTCAAAAGTATATTGAAAAATCAGTCACACTAATTCTTTGTACTTAAGTAACAAACAGTTTTAGTTCCTTTTTTTCTTTAACGTTGTCCTGAATATCTTTTGATCCATAGCGTATAATCAGAGACGGTGAAGGGGGGTGGGGGGCTGCTTGAATGTCAGAGGGTGAAAGTATCGGCTTACAAAACAAGCTGACATTTCACTCGCAGATACCCACCGCTTCTATATAGAGACCAGGGGAGGAGAAGGAACAAATACAGAACATCTCAAAAGTATATTGAAAAATCAGTCATACTAATTCTTTGTACTTGAGTAACAGCAGTCCGTAGAGTAACTAAAAACATCTGTTATCAGCTGGCACCCTGAGGCCTGTGCCAAGCTGCGTCATGCACTTGACTCGTGATTCTGGAGATAAACTGAGTGAAGGAAGCTTTTGGAAGCACATGCCCATTTTTGTTAATGCACTTGAGGATAATCTTACACAGCTTTAAAATGATCTGTCTGTCTCTATCTGTCTTGTAGTTGTGCCGTTCTGGGCTCGAGGCAGCAGGCTCCAGGGCCTCTGTGGTGCTCCTGATGCCCCTCTCCCACTAACGAAGATCCCGGGTGGGCGAGGGACAGGCAGGGATCTCCCTCACAGTGTACTGCACAAGGTAAGAACACAGATTTGTACAATTTCCACATTTTAAAGAGTTAGTTCACCCCAAAATGAAAATTCTGTCATTAATTACTCACCCTCATGTCGTTCCAAACCCGTAACACCTCCATTCATCTTCTTAACACAAATTACGATATTTTTGATGGAATCTGAGTGTATACTTTTTTTGCGCAAATAAAAAAAAAAAAACTTTATTCAACAATTTGTCTCATCTGCGTCACCCTGGCGCCATTTTGGAGAGTATCTACTGAACGTAAATTGCGTATGCTGTTTTGTGTCAGCTGCGCCATGCGGATACATTGTTTTCGTTCAAATCAAAGCGCAAACAACGCAGAAAATGCGTGGTGCAGCTGACACAGAACAGCATACGCTGTTTACGTTTAGTGGATTACGTTACTCTCCAAAATGGCGCTATAGGGTGACGCGGAGGAGACGAATTGTTGAATAAATTAGTTTTTTTTCCTTTTGCGCACAAAAATTATTTTCGTAGCTTCGTAAAATTACGGTTGAACCCCTGATGTCACATGGATTATTTTACCGATGTCCTTACTATGTTTCTGGACCTTGATCGTGTAAGGACACTTGCTGTCTATGGGAGGGTCAGAGAGCTCTCGGATTCCATCAAAAATATCTTAATTTGTGTTCCGAAGATGAACAGAGGTCTTACGGGTTTGGAACAACATGAGGGTGAGTAATTAATGACGGAATTTTCATTTTTGGGTGAACTATCCCTTTAACATTAAGCTTAGTTCACCCAAAAATTAAAAAAAAATACTGAAAATGCACTCACCCTCAGGCTATCCAAGATGTAGATGAGTTTGTTTGTTCATCAGATTTGGAGAAATGTAGCATTATATCACTTGCTCACCAATGGATGCTCTGCAGTGAATGGGTGCTGTCAGAAATAGAGTCAAACAGCTGATAAAAACATCATAATAATCCACAAGTAATCCACACCACTCCAGTCAATAAGCTAATGTCTTGTTAAGTGAAATACTGTGTAATAAACAAATCCATCATTAAGACATTTAAATTTTAACAATAGCTTCTGGCCAAAATATTAGTCCCTAATTCATAATAATGCTTCCTCCCATGACATATTCATTTAGAACTGTTTTGGACTGCTTGTAAATGGTGCTTGATCTGTGCATATTTCTCTCCTGATTCAGACAAGTTGAGTTTTACATTGGAGAAAGCAATATTATGGTTTGAGGACTCAAAGTTAAAAACATCTTGATGGATTTGTTTATTACAAACTTTATACCTCACAAGACAGTAATACAATTAAGATATAGACCTAGTAATGAAATATATTGGAATATCAGTACATATATTAGTTAATCAATACTTTACAGTAGACAAAATGGGATGCAGTCCATCTCAGTTTACTACTTTACTACCACAGCGTGATCCTAAATTAAAAACCCTAAACAGTAAATTAGCCTAGCTCTGTGCCATATTTACAGCTAGAGTTTCCATCTGGCCTACATACGCATGTTGTTGGCGCTTGGTACTCGAGCTCTGCATACAGCTGACCATGTGTGTGAGACTATAGATGTCAGCATTGTCTGTGTGCAGACATGTGACCGTCTCAAAAAGGTTAAGAGGTTTTGGATTACTCACACCTGTGAAACAGTCTATTGTGCAAGTGACTGTTGGCTGCTCTTGAGCTCATTTGTTATATCAATTGATTTTGTAGACAAAATCAATGGAAAAGGTATAGGATAACACTGTCGTTCCAAACCCGTAAGATTTTCGTTCATCTTTGGAACACAAATTAAGATATTTTTGATGAAATCCAAAAGCTTTCTGACCCTGCATAGACCGCAATGCAACTACCACATTCAAGGCCCAGAAGGGTAGTAAGGACATTGTTACAATAGTCCATTTGTCATCAGTGGCTCAACAGTAATTTTTTTGTGCGCAAAGAAAACAAAAATATCGACTTTATTCAACAGTCTCCGCCGTGCATTCACAAGTGTACCACGATGCATGCGAGTGTTGCTGCTGACGCAGGAGATGGCATTCTGACATAGAACAGTTGAACCACTGATGTCGCATGGACTATTGTAACAATGCCCTCACTAGGCCTTAAAAGTGGTAGTTGTGTTGCTGTCTATGCAGGGTCAGAAAGCTCTCGGGCTTCATCAAAAATATCTTGTGTTCCGAAGACGAACGAAGGCCTTACGGGTTTGAAACAACATGAGGGTGAGTAATTAATGACACAATTTTCATTTTTGGGTGAACTACCACTTTAACTGTTGGAAATTGTGTATCATAAAAAATATATTGCTATTTACATATTTCTAGGGACAAGTATGAATGCAATATTGTGAGAAAAAGACAGTATGCTAATTAATGCAACAACAATTGTGTCATTAGGTTACATTTTTGGAATTTTTGGAGAAACATTAAAGATACAGTTGATATTTAAACAAAACATAACCAAGAACTCCATTAAGACTAAAGAGCTAAATAACAACCTTTGTGCTAACATTTACTTTTGGGCTTGTGCAACAAGCTTGTGTGTAAACACTATGTGCCTGTGTCTCCTCCAGGACGAAAAGTTGACGGTGACCCAGGCGGGGTCGGTAAGCGGAGCGCGCCCTGTCCTGCACTTCCAGTACCAGTTAAGCGAGCGACGGTTCTCCTGCTGGGACACGGTTCTGTCGGACGATGCACTCTACCTGGAAATCCCCGCTGGAGCTCTTCACAATGGCAGCAGAGAAGGGTACGTCGGGTTAATAATCTGTCATCATCGTGCAGCTCTATATTGAAGATGACAGCATAACCGTATCCATCATGGTTCGGCTTTAACAGACAGTTTTAGGTCACAGTAGAACGAACATCTGGTTTAATTTTAGTCAAAAGCAGCTCGAGTTGGTTTTCCATGTGACATTTCATCACTGGTATGAGGCTGTAAAATATCCAGCCGCTCTTGATGCAAGTTCTTCCAGTCATTTCTCATTTAAGTCCATCAGTGCTTTACCTTCAACAAGCAGGTGGTGGACTGTCAGAAAGCATTAAATATGTGTGTGTGTTGTTCTGTGGCTAGTACATCTGCATTATTACATCTCTGTCTCTCTCATTACGCTGCAGTTTCACCAGGCTGCTGGAGTTTGCAGAGGAGCAGTTGAAAGTCAGCTACGTGTTCCTGTGGCTTCAGAAAAACAGAGACAATCGATGTAAGATTAATTTAAACCCTTTAAAGAAGTATTCTACCAAAAAAAAACAACAACAAAAACGAATTCTGTCATCATTGACTCATCCTCATGTTGTACCAAACCAATACGATTTAAAGCCAGTTTGCACCAAAAACAATAACTATGAATATAACTATAATAGCATCTGCACCAATGCTTGATAACATTCTGTTTATTATAAACATGCGCTGCAGATTTGTCAGTCTATCACTTTAAATGCTTGTGCGCTTTAAAGAAGTATGGATTCTGATTGGCTGTAAATGTTTTAAATTGCTCATGTGCTGGAAGTAATCTAACGATATTGTTTTTCTGACGTTATCGATATATTTGTGGTGTGGACTTATTGGTTAGCGGTTATTGAAACGTTACAGTTATTGTTAAAGTTATCATCTTGGTGTGAACAGGACTTTATTTTCTTCTGTGCAACACAACCAGAGATATTTTGCCGTTTTTTCCTCCATAATGGAAACCAAATGGATGGCTCATCCATTTGACTTGAGCACTTTTTCGATGTTTTTTTGTCATTTTTGGAGCTTGCCAGCCGTATTTTGACTGCAATAAAAGAGATTTAAATCGGCTTCACAGAAATAAACAGGAAAATAACAAATAATCAAGAATCAACAATGCAAACTTATTTAAATATGAGTTCAATTTCAATTCTGCTGTAATGCAGCTCTATAAGAAACAATAGGGACATTACTCAGTTCAACTCAGTTGATCATAGCTCCATTGGTTTCAATGGGTCTACGATGTACTTAAGCTTACGATGCTTTTGGGAAACACAGCGCAGTTCAATTCAATAACTGTAAACTTCATAATTTATCAAACAAGTTCAATTCAGACGGTGGCAAGGAACCTAAACTCCATAATTGAGAGGATTGATGTTCCTTCTAAAAACATACATTTTCAACATGAGAGTGAGTAAATGATAATAGAACTTTAATTTGGGTTATTTAATCTTTTAAATTGAATAATGAGTCTGATGCCATAATTCACTAAACAAGGAACTCTCTTTGTCTCTACTTGTGCAGTGTCCATCATGAAGACCTTCCACTACATGGGTTTTGAGGTGGTAAAACCAGGCCATCCACTGGTGCCGCCCCGGCCTGATCTTCTCTTTATGGTCTATTCCATAGACAGCAGCAGTTCTGATGAAGAGTGACCATCACACTCTCACTCACTCTTAAAATGCCCCCACCTCTTCCTCCCCCTCTATACCTCTGCATCAGTGACTTTTAAGACGGGGGGAGGAGCGAAGCTGGGCCAACTAACACTCTGATTGGTTCAGTTTCCATTATTATCCCACCGATCGGTTCTGATTGGTCGTTCCATCAGCCGGAGGTGGGTTGGTGCTAAAGCAGAAATCCAGCATATCCTCTCTGTTAATTCACAGCATATATCAAATTGTCTATACTGTTGTGTAACCTATAACATTCAGAACAGGATACAGATCGCAGACATAGTCGTGATACTTTTTACAGAAGGGAATGCATTTGTAACGGGTTGTAGACTGTCTTGACAGTCTTCTCTGATCTGGTTTTACTCTTCTTTAGACGTTTCATCTGAAACTTTCACTTGTTCATTATTTAATGATCTCATAGGAAACAAGCTGAATAGCTCTTAGTAACTAAGACTCACTTCAACAGCAACATCTAATGAGTGTTTTCGTCCTTCAAACACTCATTAGGATTTATGCTGTGTTCCATTCAACTGAGAACTTTCGAATTTCTAACTTCCTATATAGAAAAGTGCAATAGAATGCACTTGAAGTTGGACTTCAGACTTTTATGAAAACTGCAATTTCAGTCACAGGAACTGGGGAGATGTGCACAGCTCACTGTTGACGATCACACATCTGCACATGACCATTTTATATACATCATCCAAACGTCATGCAATAAATGGTTTAAGTATAAAAATATCTTTGTATTGGATATATAAAGATATTATAATATTGGATGGAACGCAGCATTGTAGCGTACGTTCATCAAAACAGTGCATCATTCCAGACCCCAACAAGGCACTTGAGTGTAAATTTAGATTGAGTTTAGTTGAATTCTGGTTGAGTCTGGTTGTGAGGTTTGCTTTTCAAGAATTCTTTGAGTAGAAGTTGTTCAATCAGGCCTGTTGCTTTTACTCTTTAAAACAAAGCCAGGCCTGAAACTTCTAGATGCATGAGCATGTTTGTGATGAAATCATTCTAGTTTTAAAAATCCCGAAGGTCCTTATTTTTATCTAGGGAGATGCAGAGGTCTTCTGCGCGAGTCTTACTGTAGTCCATCACACCTTTTGTCTTCGCCATCCCAAACCAACAGGAAACATGAGAGCAAACCATCCCCACCCTCTGCCCCTCAGGGGCTTTAACACAAGCACTTTAGTAAAAAACACAAGCAATTCAGCCCACGGTGCATTGCACATCTGTTACAGAGATGTGCATTGAGCCGTCAAGATGTCTTGCAGTGTTTAGTGAACTTGACATACTTGCCAAAGATAATGGTCTCCATTCAAAGAGAACGCCTCAAGTTTCATTCAGATAAGACTGGTGAACCTACCGTAGAAGCACCTTCAGATAGCAGGCTCGGTCCCGGCGCAGTCAGGTATAACATGCAAAAACATTCCCTGAAACGGAAACCTCTGTTTCTTTGATTCTTGGTCATCTCTGGAAATTAGGTGCAATGAATCCAGTTCTGTATACTTCTCAGCAGGGTGGCCTTTAGGTTTTGCATGTGTAAATAGATCTTACCTTTCCTCATGGGCTGTGACAATAAGCTTTTAGAGAATGTTTTTTGTTCATCCACTTAAATTTTATTTTTATCTATATGATTTATTTTGTCTATACAGATTGATTTTTTTGTAGTGTAGAATTGAGAGGAAATCAGATATCATTTAATGACAATCTACACTTGTATACCTTGAACTTATTCTTTATGTCCAAATAAAACACGTGACAAAACAAAACTTCATGACGTACCTGTTTTTCTTTCACAAATTCAATCAATCCATTATTAAGTTACGGAAGTTGAATAATGTGCAATCCCAATTGCAAAGGGGAAAAGTGAACTTTAAGACTAAACTATTGCAATTAAAGTAAAACTTAAATGTGTACTTACCTTTTTTTGGGTCTTCTATGGAAAAATGGTCGCTATTTATTAAAATAATGTAATTCATAGCTCTCAAATGTCATTCACATTAAAACAGAAAATGGTCTTGTTTAAAGCAAATCAATGACAATTAAGGAGTCTAATAAACATATAATTAAGATTTAGTTGCTAATAAGGATAGTACAGTTTAATTTGTACACATTTTGTGTAATGTTAATAAGAAACAGAGATAAAATTCACCAGAAAACACCACTCGTTTAGTATGTTTATAAGCTGAAAGCTACAACCAAACTACATTTCCCATCATTCTCTGTGCCGGCACAATACATAGAGCATAAATAACACACCTATGCATGGCAGAATTAATCACTCATTTGTAAAATGTCCATGTTTATCAAGTAACTGTATTCTACAAGAAACAATCATAATCAATTGCTTAACAACTGCAGTTTTTCCCCCTGTGTCGGCATATTTAAAATGTATTGCTTTTTACCAGATGAAGACTGTAGATATCAAATCTAAGCTTTAAATTGGGTTAGCATTTCGAAATACACTAGTAGCTATGTTGTTCTCAAAGCTAACACAAATAGACTGAACCTAAAACTCGAATATGCTTGCTTGCTTATTTCTAAAGCTCAGTTAATTTTGTTATTTAGACATGACTTAATGGTATCTTGAAAAAAATATATCTGAAACCAGTTTATTTTGGAGGTACCTTCATTCAGAAACTCTGACTGACTCCCGTTGACAGACTGAACTGGAGAGCTTCTGTCGCTGTAAACAGACCTGCAGGCCATAAGCTATGCACTTAACGATCCGTGCTGGGTTACATCACAGTAATGTCGTTCATTAAAATGACCTACATTCTCTCAGTCGGGAACACGTTAAGATTTTTGTGCTGCCCGGTTACTGTGCGAGCTCGTCCTTGTGTTCAGGTCTTACCTCTGAGACCGTAATCCGTTCCCGCGCTTATGCAACACGTGCCGAATTTTCCCGCGCTTCTTAGAAAGCCCGCAAAATACGTCGAGTCAGTCAAGAGATTTGGTTAATCCCCCATAAAAGACTCGATCACCCTTTAATATAAAAGTCTTAACTCTTACACCACACACAGAATGTTTTCTAGTTGGAAGTATCTTGTGACAATTCACTATATTGTCTAAGTAATTCTACAGCGCTTTAAACAAAGTAGTATAGTAACCAGTTTCCCTAAATGTGTTGAATTCAATATGGCGTCTAACCTGATTAATGTCTATAAATTGCCAAAGATTATACATTTATATACTGTGTACAACTGACCAGTATCTATGGCATTTCATGGTTGCCATAGTAGTTTTATTTTTTTTTTTGTAAAGGTTATCTGGGCACAGAGATGCAGTCTTAGCCCACACCAACCTGAAAACTCTTAGTTACACAACACTCACATTAGAGGCAGAGATTTCCAGATGAACGCTTTTATATTTGATCTATTATTCAACATAAAACCATCAGCTGTGGACATTGAGGAACCTGCTAGAATTTTCTCAGAATGTGCATTCGATTTGAAGAAACAAAACTACTAGACATGTTTATCTTTTCATTTTGGGTTTAATAAAGAAAATGACGGATTGACAGACAGAGCAATATGAATTTCTCTGGGAATCCCAGCGGGCGTTTGCATTTTAATAGAAAACAAGTGCATGTGTTTTATTTGTCTTTCTCCTTCTGTTCTTTCTCTTTCTTATCTTTCTCTGCTTTGGCCTCTTCTGCTTCATGTTTCTTGATGAGTTCTTCCACTTCCTTCTGCTTGAGGACTTTGATTCTGGTCTTGCCGTTCTCTCGTGTCAGTGTGGCGATCTCCACTTTGAAAATGGACAGAAAAAGGGAACAATTGAAAATGGACAGAAAAAGGGAACAATTGGTTGTTTGTCCATAAAATTTTAAATTTTAAACAGTTCATATTGAATCTACTGAAACAACATCATCTTTGACATGCAACATCTTTCTGTATTTAGGAGTTTCGAAGTAAAGAAAATAAAAAAAGTGGATTTTGTTAAATTAAATATATATATATATATATAAAATAATACTGTGTATATGTGTATATATATATATATATATATATATATAAAACACAAAGTCACAAATGCACCAAAATTTAATGCAATTATATTTTGTTGCAATTGCCAAACAAATGTTGCGATCGAGACAATACAGCATAAAATTTACAGAATGTCTATTTGTTTAAAAGGGTTTGTTGCTGCATGACCATTTTGACTGCAGTGTGTTTGTTATCGCAATTCAGCACGTGATCAGCTGCATTAAGCTGAGAGCTCAGATGGATTGTGGGTCTGTACATGCTGTCATGATCATTCATAATGCAGAAGTCTGCTCTCTGCTAGACTGCCTTAATCTACCAGCCTCGTCTG
Source organism: Sinocyclocheilus grahami (assembly GCF_001515645.1). Lineage (NCBI taxonomy): Eukaryota > Metazoa > Chordata > Actinopteri > Cypriniformes > Cyprinidae > Sinocyclocheilus > Sinocyclocheilus grahami. The sequence continues at coordinate 1,304,894 of NW_015505886.1, read as the reverse complement.
CATTCTAAAACATTTATTCCATCTCCGACTTGCCAAACACACACCTTTTTCTGCTGAGAGCTTGCTGACATCCATGGTTTTGTTCAGCACTTTGACGGCGAGAGCGAGGGCAGACGACAGAGTCATCTCTCCCTCTTTATAGTCCTGCTTCAGCATTGACACAGCAGCCTGAAACACACAGACACACACTTTACATTTAGGTGTTTTGATATCTTTTTTGGTCAGAGTTCAGAACAGAAGTCATGAATTAAGGACAGGTGCCTTGTCGCCATCTACTGGCCAAATCATGATATTACAGTGCACTAGTAGATGGACATTGCCCCGTTCACACCAAGCACGATAAAGATATAGTTCTAAAAATCGTTCTCAATATTAATGAATAGCAAAGTCCACACCACAACTATAACGATAAAGACAAAGAAAAACGATATCGTTGGAATCACTTTCAGAACGATTTTTCCAGCTAATGAACGATAAAAATACTGACAGTCAATCAGATTCATCCTGCTGTCCCGAGCTTGAGAATTTAACCCCTTAACTGTCACCGTCCCACCTGTGGGACGTTTGGCGCTCTTTTTTTGTTGTCTCTTTTCTCTATCAAATCTTTTAGTAATCATCATAAATCATATATCATTTGAAGGCTTAGAAGCCCAAGATTCATCCTGTGAAAACCATTTCGAAATCAGACATTGCGTTACCATGGAAATGGTACTTTAAAATCTTTTGGCGGTCTCCTCCCCCTTAGTGGGCAGTGTCAAGTGTCATATTACAAAATGAATTACGGTCTTTTAAGATATGGTTATTTTGAGATAGAAGTAATATTGACAGAAATCTAGACATTTGACAGAAAAATGCATTAAAAAAAATTCTGCTTTATCAATAGAAAGTTAAAAAACAACAGCATTTATTTGAAATAGAAATCTTTTGTAACATTGTAAATGTCTTTACTGTCACTGTTGATTAACTTAATTCAGCCTTGCTGAATGAAAGTATTAATTTCTTCTTCAAAAAAAAAAAAAGCCTAGTAATGAGTATTTTTCTATTTTTTAACTGATTCATTAAACCAAATTATTCATATGAACTGATTTCTGAGTCTAAAATGAATTTTTCTTTCTAGCACTAGTTGGACAGATTCAGTGTGTCATAAGTAGAGCCCGACCAATATATAGTTTTGCCGATATTATCGGCCGATATGAGCCTGTCGCCGATATATGGGTATCGGCGAATATGCCGCCAATATGAATTTTTTTTTACAGAACATATAACGCAGATAATATGCTTGAAATGGTGTAATTACTTAGTTTGTTCAGCTGAGCGTGCTCCATTGTTTGCTACTGGCGACCTGGATGAAACGCTTTAAAGTTTGAGTCTATGGAAAACAATTGAAACTTTGAACGCCCATACCTCCGTAATGGCGCGGCGAATCCGCACCAAACTCGGGGGATCCCTTCAGCTCGAGGAACCCTTTTGAACGTGAATTGAGTGTACGTCTAGAGGCCCACTTTCGAATGAAACCACCCCCACGTCGATAGCCCCCGGGGTTCGGGAGTTACGGGTGGTTAAATTCGCGGTCCGGTGCCGACCGATCTAGCGATCCCGGGGGGCTACCGACACGCGGAGGGTGGCGTTCGAGAGGGCTCCTCGAGCTGAAGGGATCCCCCGAATTTGGTGGAGATCCGCCGGCGCGTTCGCGAGATAGTGACACCAGCCAACACTTTCACTTCAGTAAGGAGATCTCGTTCAGGCAGCATTCAAGCGTTGGCTTGTTCGACCGTAAGTGCCCTGCGAAGTTGACTTCACATGAAATTCCGCCATGGTTCCAGTTCCAAGGGAACGTACATGTTACATTCAAAGGGCATTAAAGTGCGAGAGACGTGAATTTATATTTATTTACAGAGGTATATTATGTCACACTTCTCCTCTGTGTGTGAAGACAGTAGCGCAAATCCGTGAATGAATGTTCCGAAGTGAAATAAACTTCAAAGGAATAAAGTTGAATGGAATTGAATTAAAGTTGAATAAACTTCAACTTTACTGTTCAGTGCACTGATGTCAGACTCATTTTGGATAATAAAGTTTATTGTTAAATGCCCTGCCTTCATCATTACATATCTTTGTCACGTCATTATAAGTGTTTGATCACCACATTTGAGTGATCATTGCAAAAAATGTGTTTATGTATATATATTCTGTTTATGTATATACTGTATTCTATATATAGTACCAGTCAAATGTTTGGACCCTCGAATGGGAAACTTTTGACTGGTACTGTACTATAATATACACAAAGAATATCGGCCGATATATATCGATATCAGCCTTTTTTTACTCCCTAATAGCGGTATCGGCCCCGAAAAACCCATATCGGTCGGGCTCTAGTCATAAGATCCAGCATAAGAATTTGAATGCGTGTGTTTCACTCACTGCGCTGTTGTTGCCGATGCACGTGGCTTTCCAGCCTCCATAGTTTCCGCTGGGGTCACTCTGATAGAGCTGGAAGCCGTAGTGTTTGTCCCATCCCATATACAGCAGAGACACACCAAAGGGCCTTTTACCTGACAAAACACACGTACGGTTTATATTGCACAGCCCAAAATTTCACCAGGATCATGTTAGAAATAGATTAAAATGTACCTCCAAACTGCGTGTAAGCCTGTTTGATGTCACACAGCGCAGTAACCAGCTGCTCGCAGGGAATGGGCTCCTGATACTGCAGCAGGTACCTGCACACACATCATCTAAGACTCTCCTATGCATAATAAACCAATTTTGTCTTATAATAACCCAATGCAGTCTTCCGCAGGAGTCAAAGTGATGCTTCACTCACCTCTGTGCGAGGAGTCTCAGCTCGTTTGTGAGGACGTTGGCATCTGATGTAATTCCCGCTACACTGCATGCCATGTCTCTGCATTACAGAATCACCATACATCAGTGCTGTTATCATTTTGTTATAAAAAAATTATTTTTTAATCTTAAATATGAATGCAATTCCTTGCATATCAGAGCTAAACAACAACGCTTTCTTTAAAAAATATCTTAAATATTAAACTAAAAGTTAAAATAAACTGGAAATATAAAATAACTGCTCATTCAAAATATTAACAAACACTGTAATAATAATATATAAACAATACTAAATTAACAGAAGAGAGAAATGTACTTGAATATTAATTCTAAATATTAAATATTAATACAAATTCAATTAATACAAAACTAAACTAAATAAAACTCTTATTAAAAAACAAAACACAACCATGTATGTACTAAAAATAAAATAAACTGGAAACAGAAAAATTAAAGCTCATTCAAAATATTAAATAACCATAAAATAGCATATAAATAATACTAAAATAACACTGCCATACCAAAAAGCGATTTGCCAAGGACAGAAATCTAATTGAATATTAAGTCTAATATTAAAAAATGCATTAGTATTTATTTGAAATATTAAAAATATGTATTTTCTCCCATATCAGAGCTTAAAAAAATAATGCTATCTTTAGCATTATCATACAGAAAACAAATAGAAAAATCAAAATATGAATATATATATATATATATATATAATTTTTTTTTTTTATTAGTTTAATTTGAAAGATTAACAATAAATATATAAAAATTTAACAGGAAGGGATAAGAGAAATCATACATTTAACATATACATATCAAACATATGCTACAGCGTGTACAGTTGTATACTTACACATCCATATCAACACATAAACTCACGTGTATATACATATGCATATATACACACATATATTTGTACATGCATCCACATACATATGCACCATCCCCCCAGTTCAAGAGCATTCTTAATATTAATTCCTTCCATATTAGAACTTCAACTTCTCTTGGGAAACCTCAAATGCCATAATTATGAAATTATTTGTGTTCAAGTAATCCTGAGATTGAATCATTTTAAGGCCACATAAATGATTTGAATCTGAATGATTGGACTCACTCATTGAGTTTGTAAATCTTCTCCGAGAAGAACACCTCGTCCAGAAGTTTGTGGATGTTCCTTCTCTCTGCCGCCAGCAGCACGCCGTCATTGGCCAGGATGCCCAGACAGGTGCCAGCGTGACCGATGGCCTCCATGGCATATTCCACCTGATACAGACGGCCTGCCAACAACACAACACTCACAAACTCAGACCTTCTCCAAATGACGAGAAATCAACATGCAGAATAATAATATCACACAATAAAAATCATCAAATAGTGGATATGGGGGCTCTCACCCTCTGGAGAGAAAATAGTCGTCCTTGAGTCATATCTCCGAGACTGTTAAACAAAACAAAAACAAATCATTGTGATAAGAACATATGGTGAATCAATAAAATGCATTAAAAATAGATCCACAAATAATGCAACACTTACCATTATGCCCTTAAATAAAATAAATCCTGCAAACAGGAGAAAATATGTCTTAATTGATCAGTAACAAATTGCACAAACATTATTATTACTAATTATTATATTTATTACATTTAATAATTTGCGCTGCTGTCAGAATCTCAAGAACTTGCACATTCATAGAGCAAAATGAAACAGAAAGTAACAGAAAACAACTCAAACACACATCCAGCATACCAAATACACTTATTTTACTGTCTTAAATTAATATAAATGAGAGACTGAAGCACAAATGTGAATTTTAAAGCTGCTTTCAGTTTCTCCTGTATGAATGTGTTTTAGCTTTAGCATTAGCACCTGCATAACAGCATGAAGCAGCAACTTCTCGTTTCATTTAAATGTATCCTACGCTCAATTAATCTGACATCAGTTTAGCTTTTCACACACTCACAGAAGCTTTACTTTGTAATGGGCATCATATATTGTGTGTAAAATATAGCAAAGTATTATTTTTTTCATACCTAATGCCTGAGTTCGCGCTGCCTGTTCACTGTTGAGGCTCCGACTCCGCTAAAGAATCTCACTGCAGCGAGAAGCGCGTCCACTCTGGATTCACTTCCATGGGTGGTCACGTGTGTTACGTGAGGCTCTGTGATTGGTTCCCTTTCTTTAGTTAGCGTCGGTAGTGCTCGCAATTTAGCTTTTTTATTATTATTATTAAACAACTAAAAACTGAAATTTGCAACTACTTTTTACGTACATCGGTTTTTCTAAAGACTACCTGATGCACTGATGTGTGTTGTGTATTTTAAGTTACACTAAAGAACTGGTTCATAAGTCATGTACTTGGGAAATCAGACTAGTGTTTGAAAGGTACGTTTTTGGTTCACTAGAAAGAACTGGTTTGTAAGATCATTTGGTTCTGAATCAGACTACTGTCTGCTTTCAGGTTCTTTGTGCTGATGGGAGTGGATCAGCTAGATTGTACATCTCACAGAAATGAATCTTTCAGTTCCACAGCGCCCCCAGTGTAAGGGAAGCTACATTACCATACATTTTATCATAATGTACAAACTAAGAATATTTCAGAGCATATTTTAAACCAAAAATCAATTCTAAAATGCACAATAAAATATTTCAAATCTTTTCAGATAATTAAATCTAATTTTACAATTGAATATTAAATACTAAAAATACACAAAGTAATGAAATATTCTGTCATACTACAAATAATTGGTTCACGAGTCATTTGTAATTTGGATTACACTGATTGTGCTGCATGGTTTTTATTCACTACAAAGAAATGGTTCATGAGAGTCATTTCTTTGTGAATTGAACTACAGTGGCTGCACTGGATGTTTTCGATTCACTAAAAATAGCACGTTATTTTTAACACAGGAGTCATTTGTTTGTGATTTGGACTACACTGATTGTGCTGTGGTATTACAAAAACAAAAAGGACAAACTCAGCATGCTGATCTCATTATTTATTAAAAATTATTTACAGCATAATCCAAGAAAAGAATGATGATTTTTTCAATTTCTACTGCATCGTTCACCCATGTGCTGAGGAGCTGCATACTGTCTTCACATACAGAACACAAGGACTGAAGCCAAACATCGCAACAAGGCAAACAGCACTGATAGTACCTAAACCAGCCATCGTTCACTCTCTAATGTGAGCTCGGAGTAATATCTTATGTTTATGGTTGAACATACTTCCTTAGTCATCACTGTCACTCATATTCCCAGTAACAGAAAACACTAAAAAGGACGATCATAATAAATAAATTGATATTCTACTGGATCGGATGAAATCGAAGAGTACTTTTTTTTTTGTTGTCGTGACGGCAATATGTGAACGTTCATACAGAAACGAGAGCTGGGAAAAGAAGAAACAACAGTAAGCTGGAAAGCTTTGAACGTGTGGACATTTTCGCTCCGTCAAATTGGCCGTGTAAAAATCAGCACCATGAAAGAAGAGCAAAGCCTCCATTGACTGTGAGGCCGTCGTGCAGTCTTCGCGTCCAGCACCAAAGAGCTCAGTTCAGAAGAACAGTTTCTTGAACCGCGTCGCAGGCACTGCAATACGAAATGGCCAAAGTTCACGCTCCACAACCAGACCGTGGAAATACACACTGAATCGCGTCTGGGAGTGGAGACAAGGATCTGGAGAGAAACCTTGGACATTTGTTGTTTTTAAGTGCAAAACAATGACGTCCTCCGGGATGGGAGGATTCAGCAGACAAGAGGCACAGAGTTCATAAGGCCTCCTGAAGGCCTCTGGGTGGCGCTGTACTGATCAGAGGTCCGTGGGCGTCTCCGTGGCTATGAATCTGATTGTGCTACAGCAGCAGAGAACGAGCTACGTACTTCAGGATGCCTCCGTGTCTGAAAAATGCCACATCCATGTCGTTCTCGAAAAGAGCCGTGACACTGAAACTCTTCCCTGTGCTCGTCTGGAAACAAAGGCAGACATAAACATTAGATGTTGCATGGACAAAAATAAGTATGTACAAGCAAATTGCAGTTTAATTAAGAGCAGGACTGGGCATGGATACAAATTTCGATTCACAAGCTCTCTATTTTGGTAACAATTTACTAAATAATGTCATGGCAGAAAATAAATTCTTTCTTATCTATTGCTATAAATAACTTCTAACGCCGATATATTAATTTTAATGACAGCAGGTCACAAAACGTGTAGTTCCACTGCTATTTATCGAACAGATTAGTTAGCGAGTCTTGTTGAATGATTCATTAAAATGACTAGTTCAAAAGAGTATTTTGTTTGAGAATCAACCTAAACTTGTGCTGTTTCTTTTTGATTCACTACAAAGAACGGTTTCATTACATGCTTTTTTGTTTGTTTCTTTAATCAGGCTACACTGGTTCTGCTGTTTTTGATTATCTATAAATATTCAGTTGAAAAGAGTCATTTGTTTGTGAATCAGATGACACTGATTGAGATGTACGTTTTAATTCACACAAAAAAAAAAATTCACAAGAGTCATTTATTTGTGAATAAGACTACAGTGGCTATGGTTGGCTACAAAGAATCAGTTCAAAAGAATCATTTGTTTGTGAACCAAACTACACTGACTGCGATGTACGTTTTAATTCACAAGAGTCATTAATTTGTGAATCAGACCAGAGTGGCTGTGCTGTACATCTCTGATTTTCATCAGAGGTGTTTGTTTGTGAATCGGACTACACTGATTGTGCTATGTGTTTTTGATTCACTAAGAAGAACTGCTTCATAAGAGTCATCTGATTGTGAATCAGACAACCATGGCAGCATTGTATGTTTTGTGCCTGTATGTTTGTACCTGTTAGTGCATTGGACTACACTGGTTATTCTGAATGTTTTTGATTCACTACAATCAACTAGTTCAAAAGATACTTTAGTCCAGTTTCTTTTCTTTTTTTAAAATCAGACTACACTGATTGTACTGTATGTTTTAATTCACAAAAAATTGCTGTTAGTGTGCCACTTGTGAGCACATCTCACTGATGTTTTATCCACTGTGAGTCGCTCTACCTGTACTGTTAGCTGTTGTCTGGGCGTGAGCTCCTGTGGGAGGTTGATGGTGAATCGCTCTTTTCCACACAGCTCCAGCGAATCGGCATTCTGTCCTGGCAGGAACTGCAGCGGAGCGATTCCCATCCCCACCAAATGATTCCTATGAATCTTCTCAAAGCTCTCAGCTATCACCGCACGAACACCCTAAATAACCCAGTCAAGACAAGCCCCTATGTTAAAGGAACACTCCACTATTTTTGAAAATAGGCTAACTTCCGTCAACATAACCAACGTGACCACCTGCTTGCAAAGGGAGCGTGCTGGGGACTATTTTCAGGCGCTGCGTAATATCATTGCGCCTGCATGGTACGGCAGCAAAGTTCCTTGATTTTTTCCTTGAAGTTTTAAATAGGAAAAATACAGAAACTCTTTGGTCATTTTAGAGCGAGATGCTAACGGTCTAATCAGATTCAATGATCTATGCTAAGCTAAGCTAAAAGTGCTACCGCCAGACCCGGAGATCGGCTGAATGGATTCGAAAACGGTAAAACTCAACTGTTTAACTCTAGGGGAGTTGGAAAATGAGCCTATTTTCAAAAATAGTGGAGTGTTCCTTTAAGTGTTTGCTCAGAATTAATCACAGGAAACTGTGTAATAGAACAAAAAGTAGTTCCGCAGGAAAAGGATTATGGGACCAGTACCATTAAATAAGGTCCTTTGGCGGCCCAGTCGCGTGAGCTGCCGGAGCCGTACTCTTTTCCTGCCAGGATGATGAGAGGAACTCCATCTCTCTGATAGCGTTCAGCAGCTTCAAACACATCCAGCTGTGATGAGAAAACATACATCAAACCATGAGTACAGACTCAGAAAGAATCTAGTTCAAACCGGTTCAGTCTAGTCACTGACCATCTGTCCTGATGGAATGTGCAGTGTTTTGGGTCCGGTCTTCCCGATGAGGCGGTTTTGAAGCTTTATGCTGGCAAATGTTCCTCGAGTCATTACAGCATCGTTTCCTCTCCGTGCACCATAGGAATTGAATTCACGAGGGGTCAAACTGAATCAAATGTATAAAGGAACTGAACTTAGTTTCTAATAATCTTTATAAACATATGAATGAAAAATTATTTTTACTGCTAAATGCAACGGAAATGATAATAAATGATTTTAAGGACAAATATATGAACATACTGAGAAGAAACAGTACAAAAACCCTTCCAATCATCTCACCGTTTGCTCTGAAGGTATTTGGCAGCAGCGCTGACTCTTGCGATGCTTCCCGCTGGAGAAATGTGATCGGTTGTTACTTTATCACCCAGAAAGAGGAGTGGGTACGCGCCCTCAATGGATTGAGGAGTGCACACCTCTTTAGACTGAGACAAAGAGAAACGGGGCCGTGTTAATGTCAAAATACTGTGAACGTGATGCATGGGAGATCTGCATCTAAATAACACCAGTGTTGTTACTGTCAACTAAAACTATTACAGATTATTTTCATTAATTGAAATCAAGCTGAAATAAAATATGAAATGAAAAATCTTGTGTTTAGTAATTAACTGAAATGAAATAAGTTCAACTACTAAAATGACTGAAACTGAACTTGAAAGAAAAAAAAAGAAAGCTAAACAGAAATATTAAGAAATAAAAATGTATAAATACATAATGAAATGACTAAAGCTTAAACTGAAATAAAAAGAAATCTAAGCTAAATAGAAATATTTTTTAAATTAGTACATGACAAAATTACTAAAACTTAAATAGAAATAAAAATAAAGCTAAATAGAAATATTTAAAAGTAAAAATGAATAACAATTACAAAATGACATTAAATTACTAAATTATTAAAATGAACACTGAAAATATAAAAACAGAAGCTAATTCAAAACATTAACAAAATACTGTAATACTATATAAATAATACTGCATGACACTCACCAGTTTGCTGAAGAAGGACGGACATCGAATGTAGGTGGATTTGGGATCCCATGGGAAGAGGGCAGATTCAGCAGACTCTAATCTGTTCCAGAACGTACTTCCTTTCTGCAGACAATCACACAAATCAGCTATTATTAACAGACAACTCTACTGAGTCAACTGATTGAGTGAATCAATCAATTCAAATAACCAATATTGTTATATTTTCTGAGGAATGTGTGCCATTATAATCTCGCACCTCCATCCGGCTCCTCAGCTCTTTGAACATGGAGGCGATGACGATGTTCTCCTCCGTGTGGTTCACCTCCTCTTTGGATGGCCAGATATCCCGCAGATACACGTCCTTCCCCTCGGAGTTCACCCCCAGCGGTTCTGTCTCCAGGTTGATGCTGACTGTGCCTGCGATCGCATACGCCACCACCAGTGGAGGTGAAGCCAAATAATTCGCCCGAACGCAGTCACACAAGCGTCCTTCTAAATGCCTGTTTCCAGACAGCACGCCACAAGCCACCAAATCACCCTGCACACAAGCACACAGATTAATACACAGCAGATCAGAGAGAGGAAGTGAGACAGAAATAAGATTAAACTGTCTCACTTGTTTAATAGCATCCACCACACTCTCAGGTAAAGGTGCTGTATTGCCCACACAAGTGGCACATCCATAACCCACCACCTCGAACCTGAAACACATCATCAAAATGAATGCTTATTCAGACAACTGTGAATGTGTTTATGTACAACAAAACTTATATAATTTTGAAAATGTCACTTATTTTTTTTCTAAATAATCCATTATTTATGCATTTATATTTAGTTACATCCACAGTTTTCTTATTTTTATTTGTAATAAATATAAAATATTTATTCATCCAAAAATATGCAAAAATATGCGGTGCTCTTTGGATGTGGGATTCTTTTGTCATCAAAAAACTCGTCAACCCAAGTCACTCAAAAATATATTGTGAAAAGGTAAAAAGCCTTTATTCACATGGCTTTAACATTAAAAATGTTAAATGTTGTTTTAAATGTTAAAGCCATGTGAATAAAGGCTTTTTACTTTTTCACAATATTTTCGAGTGCCTTGGATTGATGAGTTTTTTGATGACATAAAATATTTATTATTTAAATGTGTGTGTTTATATATATTTAGTGATAGCTGTCATTAATGATAATAACCTATGTGGGTGCATATATATGTATATATATATATGGCATTTGGAACTAATAGCTATTGTTTTGCATTTATAATTTATATAATTATAAATATTTAATATAATTTATTTAATTTGCTTTATATCATTTTTAATTTGTATTTTTCTGTTCCGTATATATATATATAGAGAGAGAGAGAGAGAGAGAGAGAGAGAGATACTAATGTTATATAATAATAACAAAGTATTATATTTATTAGAGAAAATGAACACAAAAATACAAATAAAAAAACTATTAAAAAAGCAGATTAAATAATAAAATGTATTTAATGTTTAGAAAGAAAATATATTTAAAAATACAAAATAACAACAATAATTACTGGTGATGTTCAAAAGGTACATTTTACCATTACATACAGCTTATAAATTTATAAATGTTATATCACTTTAGTAGAGTTGTGGTTTTAATTATAGCTTTTGCTAACAATAACCTTGCTATGTGTGTGTGTGTGTGTGTGTATGTGTGAGTGAGTGTGTGTGTGTGATTGTGTGAGTATGTGTGTGTGTGTGTGTGTGTGTGTGTGTGTGTGTGTGTGTGTGTGTTTGTGTGTGTATGTGTGTGTGTGTGTGTGTGTGTGTGTGTGTGTGTGTGTGTGAGTGTGCGAGCGCGTGAGTGAGTGAGTGAGTGTGTGTGTGTGTGTGAGTATGTGTGTGTGTGTACCTGAGTTTCCTGAGGTAGGGCAGGACTCCACTGGTGTTCAGGTAATGTGTGACGGTTCCACTGCCAGGCACCAGATTGGTCCTGATGTACGGTTTTACCGTCAGACCAGCCTCAACGGCTTTCTTCGCTAGCAGACCTGAACAAAACACAGACATACACGTGAGATGCACTAAACACTGTGCAAACAGCTCATATCAGATCTAGAGGCGTGTTGACGTCTGACCTGCGGCCAGCATGACGGACGGGTTGCAGTTGTTAGTGCAGCTGATGACAGCAGCGATGACGACAGATCCGTGCGCCAGGTTGTACTCGGCCCCCTCGTGCAGGAAGGGGACCTGAGTTGCCTGCTTCTCTTTGGATATGTGGAAGCCCTTAAAACCCACCTACACATACATGGATGGCACAAACAACATACACTGGTATTAGTGATGTCAAAGGTACTTTGCTACCAATTTTGTTTTCAATTTAATATGTTAATATGTGCATTCACCTTCTCATTCAGGCAATTGATAAAGTCTTCCTTCATGCATGTCACAGCGACTCTGTCCTGCGGCCGTTTGGGTCCACTGACATGAGGCACAATTGAGCTCAGGTTCATCTCGATGACCTACGACGCCAACCGCATCACATGACTTAACTCAACTTGGACATTTTATAGGGGGCAAACCCTGAATTTTTATTGCTTTTTCGGTTACTCATTTCTCATGTGAAGGTTAGGCCCGCCACAATATCAAAACTGACCGCCACAAATAGATTTTCCAAAAGGCTTTGACTTCGTTGAATAAACGAGCACTGCACGTTTCAAAATCAAAACCCGGTGCGGGTGTTTTTATATCACTGTATTTCTGAAACAAACCAACTGTCTTCAGAAAATGTTGGATGTCATTTTCATTTAATCTTGCATCTAATGTGTGATAAAGCAGTGTTTGTGAGCGGAGCACTGTGCTTTGTGTACAGTGGTTACCAGAGAAACCTCTATATCTCCCGCTCTACAAGCGCCTCCTGCTGGCAGAGAATGAATTTGCATATATTTGCCACCACAAATAGAGTGCAAGTCTGTGGGAAACACTGCTCTACTATTCAAATGTTTGGGGCTAGTGTCAATAAAGAAAGTAATGTGCTTTTTTGAACTTTCTATTTATTAAAGAATCCTGAACATTTTTTTATCAGGGTTTCCACAAACAATTTCAAGCAGCACAACAATTTTCAACACTGATAATAATAAGAATTTTTCTTGAGCTGCAAATCAGCATATTAAAATGATTTCTGAAGGATAATGTGACACTGAGAACTGGAATAAATAATATTTTAAAATATTTATTTAAAACAATTGTAATAATATTTTTTAATATTGCTCTTTTTACTGTATTTTTGATCCAATAAATGCACCCTTGATGAGCATAAGAGACTTTCCATTACAATAAATCCCCAATTTCTTAAACAGTTGTGAATAAAGACATATAAAAGGTACAGTAGCAAAAACAGCCAGTTTAATTCTCAAAACGTTCATTAAATACTAAGTTAACCAACCTCTGAATACTGTGGCTCATCTGATTGGTCGCCGTAGCTTCTGAAAAGTTTGATAGCCTTCAGATAGTCTTCTAAAACCACAAGCTTCTCCTCACTGCAAACTGATAAGAAAAACATTTTTGCGTCAAGTTATATCCTTACAAACACTTGAAGCTTTATAATCTAAAGTACACAGGATGGTCCGTACTGGTGTTTTTAAAGTGCTGAAGGGTGACGTCATCCACAGGAAAGAAGCTCACAGTGGCGTTGTACTCCGGGCACATGTTAGCAATGGTGGTCCGATCGGGAGCCGAGAGCTGCTGTACACCCGGCCCAAAGAACTCCACAAACTTCCTGCCAATTCCTGCCTGACGCAGATGCTGAGACACAAAGATCAGATCAGTGCATGAAACGTAATTTCTCGAGATTCGCAAACTCACTGATGATGTTATACATTAAGGAAACAAGGACCTCGCTGTACCTTAGTAATGCCCAGTACGATATCAATGGATGTAGCAAGAGGATTGATGGTTCCCACGAGTTTACAGCCGACGACCTGTGGCAGAGTCAAAGACACTGGCTGACCTAACATGACCGCCTCTGATTCAATGCCTCCAACTCCTGAATGAGAGCACGAGAGACAATGTGAGATAAACAAGACAGGATAGTGCACAAATATAACACAATAACTAACATCATGCTTACCCCAGCCTAGGATCCCAAGGCCGTTGATCATGGTGGTGTGGGAGTCCGTTCCTACCACACTGTCAGGATAAATAAACCCCTCCCCTTCCTGTACCACCTGACACAGGTACTCTAGATTCACCTGATGCACTGCGTTGATGTCTGGCGGAACTACGTTGATGTTTTTAAAGGTTTTTGAACACCACTGGAGACAAAATAGTGAAAAATAAGCATTAAAAAGTACCATTTAAAAGTTTGTTGTCTGTAAGATTTTTTTTTAATTGTAAAATATTATTATCCATTTAAAACAGCCATTTTCTATTTGAATATATTTTAAAATGTAATTTATTTCTGTGATGTAAAGCTGAATTTTCAGCATCATTACTCCAGTCTTCAGTGTCACATGATCCTTCAGAAATCATTCTAATATGCTGATATTGCTGCCCAAGAAACATTTTTTATTATCAAGGTGGAAAATAGTTGTGCTGCTTAATATTTTTGTGGCAACTGTTACATTTATTTTCAGGCTTCTTTGATGAATGGAAAGTTTAAAAAAACAGTATTTATTTAAAATAGAAATCTTTTGTAACAATATGCATAAGAATAAAAGTATTATTTCTTTCAGAAAATAAATTACTGACCCTCGGTTGTGAATTATCACTTCCGTAATAGATGGTGCTGGTTTTATTGCGCATGACTGTAAATGTTACTTTAAAGAATAACCAATATTTTTTTCATAATTTAAAATTATATCCACCTCTAAAACACTTTTCTGCTAATGTAACCAAGTAGGCAGGAAATAATATTAATAAATACTTTAGTTCCTGATAAATCTTCGATTATCTCACTTTTCATAACTTCAATGTGATATAAATTGCATTTTATGTTGTTTTCGTGTAAATATAAATCACAGAAAGCTCTGAAAACTCACCTTAAAGAATTGCAGCCTCTCTTTGTTTCTGATTAGCTCCATCTCTTGGTTTCTGATCATCGTTTCAGGCCTGTGTGGGTCAGACAGACATCAGGGCATCAGAGAATGCAGACAGATTCATGTGAGAGCGTGAGTTAATGTGTGTGTGTGTGTGTGTGTGTGAGGTGAGGCGTACTCTGACACGGGCTGCAGGTGGAAGGGGCACAGGAGCGGTGTGTTCTCTATCTGTACTGCTGCGCTTCTGCCACTGGGAGCGTCAGAGCAAGAGGCTTTACTGCAGCTGCCCTGATGACCCGGTCGTTGACCTGCACAGTGACCGCTGCTGCTGCTCCCTCGTGGAGATGGTCGGCCAGCAGGAGATCTGACAGCGGCACCGTGACTCTCGTCCGTGGGGGTTGGAGGGCTCTGGATGGCACTGAGAAATGAGGCAAATGCTTGTAACAACATGTTGCATCGTGCCTGGTTAAGCTCAGAAAAAGGGACTGTTTTTACAAAAACAGTAGCACAATACATTATCGCCCTAATTACTGTGTACATTAGGAGTTCTAGCTGTAATCATTGTTTATGTTAATGTTGTAATTATCGGGTTTTAAAACATAAATCCTGCCTTAATCCGTCCTTTAGCCTTTGCGTTCACTCTCACCATTTGCTGTAGTCAATCTGCAGAGAATGATCTACGATGAGGTCTGTGGGGCATCTGGGGTTCACCAGGTTCGGATCGACCCCCTGTTTCGCTAAAGCATCTCTCATGGCTGCCAGATCCACCATAGCAGGAATTCCCCTGTGAACACAATGGAGCTATCAGGATATATCCAACCTTGTGAACAGACCCAGTTAGTGTGCGATTGAAGATAGGGCTGTTCATCTAAATAAAACACTGTGATATGATTTATTGCGATCTAAGCCATCTTCCCATACTTGACAAGAAACAACAAATGCTTATTAACAAAATAGAAGCTTTAAAGGCTCCTTCAGTCAAAATAGAAGTTTGTTCATTTGAAAATGAAGATGTTATCCTTTAGAAATGAAGACAGCCATAAATATTAGTATTGTCATTTTAAATTTAATACAAATAAAATTATTATTATTATATGATTTCTCTTAAATACTTGATTTTTTATTTTACAGTGAAACATTACAATAGTACTATTTTTAATTTGTTTTCATTTATAAATTTTTATTTAGTAATATTAATAGTAACTAATCATATTTGACATATAATAGCAAAAGTTTGCCATACAAACAAGCACAGCAAACCTGGAATTTTTTTTATCACATTTTAGGGTGTACTCACGCTAGGCACGGTTGCCTTGAACTGAGCCAATTTCCGAGTTAGGTGGACCATAAACTTTAAAAATGTTAGGGGACAACGTTTGCTGCTGTTAATGCTATTCTTAATTATTTTTTTCAAACAGCAACTACATCACCTTGTCTTGTCGTTAAAGTGGTGCCTATTTATATATAGGCATTTGAAGCATATTGTATACACAAACAGTGAAATAAGCATGTATTTGCCCAAAATTCCAGAATCGTATCAAGCTGACTATCTAGCGCGGTGAATGTTTATGGCTATCAACCAATGGAATATTACATTTTTATTCTTTCTTACAACAAATCACTTGAATGCAACGAGCTCGTAATCACGACTTCATAAGTAGGACATATGAAGTTTCCGATAGCACGTGAAGGGAGTAGAGAAGCGCTCTCGCTCAGCACAATGGAGTGCATCGTTTTGTTAACTTTTGGTTTATTATTATTTTGAGTCTTTGAGTCTCCGGCGCAGTTAGCGCTCACACCACATGCGTGCCGCACCCGAGCTCACCTCTTCCAACCGAGCCAGGGACGGCTAAACGAACCGCGCCACTAGTCAAATGAACCGAACTTTGGAGGTCAAACGCGCTCGGGCATGGTTCAAATTCTATGTATTTTTCCCCCAAATCATCGCAGCCTGAGTCGATTACTCACGTAAAATCCTGTAGCAGAACCCTGGCGGGCGAGAACGCAACCTCGGCCTGGTTCTGCTGCATCTGCCAATCCAAAATACTAGAGACATCGTCCGTCTTTATGTAGAACCCGTCACATTTCCGGATGGCGGACTCCAGGAGAACCCGCATACAGAATGGCAGTTTCTCTTCAAGAGAAAGAGCCTGTTATTATTTTTGCAAGACTTTATTTTACATCTGAAATCCATTAATTACACTTTTTTTTTTTTAAACAAGTGACGTCACTTGCATCTGTGCATGATTAAATTCCATTAAAGCATTGAGGAACTCACCGTATCTGACATCACTCAGCTTCAGTAGGTTGAAATATCGCCGCTCTTCATATTGTTCGCTCCGCAAAGTGTCGATCAAATGGCCGAATGGATGTTCTGTACAGAATAAAAGAACCTTATTGAGAATTTTTGAGCTGAAAAATGAATGTCATTTGTGTAACTGTGACAGGAAAAGAATGGCTTGTGTGTTTGAAACTCATTAATCTGATCTGGGTTCGGGTTTGGCTGTGTCTGAGTAATGTGCACCTGCAACAACCAAACAATCAAAACTGGCCCAAATTACAGCAGTCCAACACCTGCCAGGCTCATATAACTCAAAGAGAGAGCATCTTCTCTTAAACGCCTCTTGTTCGCAGGCCTGCACCTCTTCCCTCCTAAAGCCCCCTTTAGAAGGCACAAGTGTACAGCTGTGAGACTTGTGTTGGAAGTGAGTACTGAGAGCTTAGTTACAAGCCCAATTCACAGCCGTTTAGGGCAGATACACAAGCATGAAATAACATGTGAACATTTCATTTAGGAATGCACCAAAAATTTAGCAACAAGAGAAAGAGATAATGAAAATGATATGCTCGAGGTTCAAAGCCAGACACTGTCATTTATAGAAGCATATTATGATCAAAATTCAAACACAATTGCAAATTTAGCATTTGCATTTCCTAGCTGTGCCTAGAAGCAAAAAACATTTTGGATACTGAGGACAATGATAAACCCTTTTCACGTCACTTCTGTAACTAAAGAACCGGACTATTTTCTATTCAAAACTAGAAAAAAAATAGGCATTTTGTCCATTGTTGTGTGTTGCCAAGTAGTCTACTGTTAAAATACACTTCTATTATTATTTAAATTCTATTATTATCTCTCTCGCTATCTATCTATATGCACTTTTATTAAAATACAGTAAAGTAAAGACAGTAAAGTAAAGACAGTAAAGACATTTATTATGTTTCAATTTAGCTTTCAACCAAAAAACTAAAAAGTTTTAATCAAACAGTTGTAGCCTTGGTGGACATAAGAGACTGCTTTCAAAAACAGAAAAAAATAACTTTTGAACAAACTTTATATATAAGTAGCCTATGTAATAAATAATAAATGTATATTTTTAAAGTTGTTGGAAATAGATGTTATTTTAATAATGTCAACATGCATATAATAATTATTCATTAATTTGGTAGGTTCTCATGAAATTGCATTCAAAGAAGGTCGAATCTGTTTGATCAAATAGTCTTTCACAGACTAAAAACCCTAATACACACACACAACAGAAACAGGCTGTGTTAAAGTAACACTAGCACTGCTGCAGTCTAGATCTGCATGCTGTCTCAAGAAATTCTGACACAAAAAAAAGAGACAAGAATGTAAACTATCCATGCAGAAGGTTTGACAGTTCACTGAAAAAAGAAAGATCAAAATCCTCATTACTGGGCATGATATAAACACACTAGTGCTGCTGCACAGCAGTGTATTGCTTGCAGTATATTGTGACACAGTGTGGTGGATAACCATGCACAGACACACACTTATCACTCACAGCCTGCATCTGCTGCCTGCTGCATGCCTTAGATTAGGTTAGATGAGTTCAGATTAAACAGAAACTGCAGCAAAGAACACAAACCTGCATCGCCACCAACGAACACACAAATCCCAGATCTACATTTATTACAGGAAGATAAAGACACTGGGTGGGAAAAGTAAATAACACTCTTGCTAACAGCCAATCAGATTACAGTAGGATCAGTTCACTGACATATATACACAGTTAATTATAATTATACACTTTTTACTTCCAAAAGAAGCATTTAGGGGATATTTGGTTCACACAATGTATACAGGTCACTTAATTTTCAAGTTCATTTTAAGACACTAGCCTTTTGGGGCCATGTATGAACGTTTTACAGTAGTTAGAACAACCTCATATTAAGATAAAGAGGTTTTGTTATATAATGTATTATTTATTGAATACAGAGAAAGACTATGCTTTGCTCTAACCATGATATTGTGATAATAAACGACAGTAATACTACGTCAAATCAAATATATACACATAAAAGAATGTTGATTATCATATTCACATACTATAGTATTTACATTGTACAGCAAAGTAAGAACACAACGGAAAATCATGATACATGTCCAGAAAGCATGGCAGTACCGTATGTGTTATTGTAAACAATGTCTAATAATCGAGCATTGTACATAATAGGCCGTCTCAATGCTTAATGAGCTGCCTGCCTAGACAACATTTTTGGCATCCTATACGCATAAAACAGTTGCTTTCAAGGTGTGCATTTCACTAGCTTTCGATACACATCAGTTTGTGGTCGCGTGAGCTGCATGTTAGCACGCGATCTGGATGTCAGTCGCTCTCTCGCTGCTAGCCGCACTGCTAACGACAAAACCGCCTCTTTCTTCCTTCTAAAAGTGGTTATTTAAGGGCTGTTTTAACACACAATTGTGACTTCGCATATAACCGGTTATATACACCTCTATCAGAGCGTAAATGAGATCAATTATGTTATTTTTGTCAGTAAAAACAGCCCTTACCGTACTGAGGCGAATCGAGCGCCATGATGACTCCTAATATTAACACGACTCCACTCGCGCGAGCCACGACAGCTAGCCAATCAGCAAACAGTACCTCCCTGGAGGACTGTCCAATCAGAGTACAGGATCTCGCACAGCGTCGTCCATATATGAAATAGTATCTCCTACACAGTGTTGGGGGTAACGCATTACAAGTAACACAAGTTACGTAATCAGATTACTTTTTTCAAGTAACTGGTAAAGTAACGCATTACTTTTTAAGTTACAAGAAAATATCTGAGTTACTTTTTTATAATAAGTAACGCAAGTTACTTTTTGTCCCCAATGTATTGACTGACAGCTCTCCTGTCCCCATGTTGAGAGAAATCAGATGTTACTGTAGATCTAAAATAAATATGAATATGCATTAATCTCACTCACAAAAAAAAACACAGATTCAGTATTCCTCAAAATGAATAAAAATAATGCAACTCAGCTAGCCAATCAGCAAACAGTACCTCCCTGGAGGACTGTCCAATCAGAGTACAGGATCTCGCACAGCGTCGTCCAATCAACAAATAGTATCTCCTACACAGTGTTGGCATTACAAGTAACACAAGTTACGTAATCAGATTACTTTTTTCAAGTGACTAGTAAAGTAACGCATTACTTTTTAATTTACAAGAGAATATCTGAGTTACTTTTTTATAATAAGTAATGCAAGTTACCTTTTTCCCCCAATGTATTGACTGACAGCTCTCCTGTCCTCATGTTGAGAGAAATCAGAAGATGTTACTGTAGTTCTAAAATAAATATGAATATGCATTAATCTCACTCACAAAAAAAAACACAGATTCAGTATTCCTCAAAATGAATAAAAATAATGCAACTCAGAATATAGAATATGACACAAACCTGCAACAATTAAATGTTAAACAACACACATATGCTTTATGTATTTAATCCCATTCTGTTAAGCAATGTCTTTGCTTCTGACCTTCGATGATCCAGTTCAAGCGTAATAATAAGCAACAATTACTCTAGACAAACATTTGTGTGTCTCTTTTTATTGCTGAAGTGTGTTGAAATGTCTTCTTCTGCATTCTACTGTATGGACGTACATTTACTTTCCCTTCAGCCTGTCTTTGCTTCTGACCTTCGATGATCCAGTTCAACCGTACTAATAAACACAAATTACTCTAGACAAACATTTGTGTCTTTGTTTATTGCTGAAGTGTGTTGAAATGTCTTCTTCTGCATTCTACTGTACGGATGTAAATTGACTTTCCCTTCAGCCTGAGGCTTATTCATTTCACTTTTGGTGTGAAAAGGCTTTTATGTTTGCCCAAAATATAACTTATTTATTTTAAAAACAAACAAGCAACCCCTGTCCAGATTTAAAAAGTAACAGAAAAGTAACGTAACGCATTACTTTCCATAAAAAGTAACTAAGTAACGTAATTAGTTACTTTTTTATGGAGTAACGCAATATTGTAATGCATTACTTTTAAAAGTAACTTTCCCCAACGCTGCTCCTACACTATTTTTCATCACTTTGGTTTATCAACAAATCTTAATATAATGGATATCCAAGTGGATATAGAGATTATCTATTTTTTTTAATGATCCTATCTATATTAATAATGTTAAATACTTTATATCGACAGTATTTACTAGTGTAAATGTCTGAAGACATCAAATGTATTTTTATTTATCATTTTTAAGTGTGTGTGTATGCGCGCGCGCGCGTGTTAACATTAATATTCATACATTACTATAAATACAAACCATTTAGTCTGTTTCGTTTCAGAAATTATTTCAAGCAATATTTTTTCAAACGTTTGTTGTTTTGTACGTGCGATTTTTATCTAAATAGGAAAGTAGCGATTTTTCTTCTTTTGTGTTGTTTTATTAACACCTTTTTATTTTTAAATGTATCTTACTTTTTGTAAGTTTTGTAAGTAGATACAAAATTGTTTTACTTTTTGTTAAAACAATGTAAACTTGTTCGTATGGTTAACTGCAACAAAACTGCAAAAAATTTTCTTGTTTATGTTTATATGCATATACAAATGAGAAATAAGTTCACAGAAATGCCTGTCTACATGTACATTTCATAAATTATTTTAAGCAATAATGCTGCAACACTTTATACTTGTAAAGTGTATCTTGTTGTATATATATATTAGTTATATAAATATATAATAAATATAAAATATATAATATAATATTTTGCATAACATTATATAATGGTGTTATATTACATTTAAAGTAATATTAGATAATATTGTTAAAGTTTATATATAATGTTTATCTATGTTGTATTTATTACATATAAAACATACAATACAAAATAATAATAATAATAATAATAATAATAATAAATGTGCCGGATCATAATTAAATCATGTAAACTTATGCATGTTGCTCAATGTAATAATAAAAAAATTCAACATTTCTCTTGATTTTGTTCATGTATAGATAAATAAATAACAGCTTGTATGGCACACATCGCCGCCCAATCATCAAACAGCTCCTCCTGTGTCACTGACCAATCAACAGGCAGCAGCGGTCAGTGACGCTCGAGCATGCGCCGGAAGTGTGGAGGAGGACTCGTGCTCGACTCGATAGGCATGACTTTCTGTCTGGAGCTGCAGGCCGCGAATCGATCAGACACAATGCGGTTTATAGAGGCATAATAGCGGGGTTCTCTCATGACAGGACCGCACTGCTCCGCTTGAGGCCGCTGGATGGAGAAACAGCAAACATGGCGAGCTAACCGGGTGAGTTAGCGCGTCTGAGAGGTCAAATGAAGTGTCCTGTACATCTGCTGGGCGAGGGGAGGGACACAACAGAAGCTGCTGTTTGTTTCAGGGGTATATTGTCTTGTGTAATGCGCATGTGCAGTAGATACCATGCAGCTTCACCATGAAAAGGTCACAATGACTGATAAACATTCAGCTCTGTGTCAGAGCCAAATAACTAATGGAGGACAGAAGAAAGGGTGTCTGTTACATCTGTCACTGGCTATTTATGATCATGCATGTCAAATATGAAAAGAGCTGCATCAAGGTAGTGTGGTCCCTCAAAATTCAGTAACAACAATTTCTACTCTAATGCAATTCTTCCATTGACTAAATCCCAGTTGTTATAAACAGGTTTTGTCATCAGGTTAATTCTAAATATTATAATATATAATATAATATAATAATAATTGTCTCCTCTTTAAAGTTTACTTTGGCACAACAGCGGTATAATTAAAAAATAAATATTTATTAAAAACTTTAGTTTTAATTCTGACAGGTATAATCCTGAGGAATGCGTGGTATTCTAGTAATTTACAGATTAATATGAAAGGATTACATTCTTTTTTTAGTAATAAAAATGTTTCATTTTTAAATGCCAAGCCCTATTTTTCTGGTTAATTCTAAATATAATGCTATGATTTTCTCTTCATTAATGTTTACTTTAGAACAACAGAGAACATTTATATATATATATATATATATATATTTATATATATTTATTTATTTCAAGAAGTATAATTCTGTGCAAAGTATGGCATTCTAGTGATTTAGAAATTAATATAAAAATTAAGATTTTAGAAACATTCTGATTTACGTGTTGTTCATGGTAACAAATATGCAATGCTTCATATACACACTACATTAATTTTGTGAATAAAAATGTGTTTTATTTTTTAAATGGTTGGTGGTATTTAATTTATAATCTAATGCAATTTTGCCAAGCCCTATTATTCTGGTTAATTAATTCCAAATGTGATGCTATAAATATTTTGAATGTTTACTTTGGAACAATAAAGATATCATTTAAAAACAAACATTTATGACAATTATTTTTACTATTATTATTATTTTGACAGGTATAATCCTGGAGAATGTGTGGCATTTTTAGAATGAGAGATTTACATTACATTTCGATTTACATTATAAAATGTAATTCTTTTTTATTTAGTATATTTTTTATGATGGATGTTGTTTTATTTTACTTTTTATAATTGTTTTACTTTAAAAATTATTTTGTTTTGTGCTCAGACTGCTCACAGTAAACTTGTTCATCTTCTTCACTGTAACAGAAATCAATGCATTTATATTACTAAATAATATAATTATTAAAAATGAATATATTTTCATCCCATTAAAGTTGACTGTTTAACGTTTAAGATTGTAAATCTTGGTCATGGACAAGTGTTAAGCAATACAATCTATACATAAACTGCATTTGAAAGGTTCATTTATATTACAAACCTTCATATAACAAAAATAAAGACTGTAATAAAAATGTGCATATTTCATAGATTTCAGATGTTCAATATCTGCTTTTGTGTTTACACGTGTCAAGAAATTATCTCTGCAGAGCATATGATTATGGCATAACCCTGCAGTCACATGACCTTTGAACTCTGTACCTTCAGATCTGCAGTTTTATTGGAACTGTTGTGATTTTGTCATTTCAGGTCGAGCGGGAGCGGAGTGAGTGTGTGCGCGCGTGATTTTGTGTGTGAGGTCATCGACCGCAATGATGCAACAGAAGCGCAACATTCAGATCATCGAGTGGGAGGATCTGGACAAGAGGAAGTTCTACTCTCTGGGCGTCTTCATGACCATGACCACACGGGCCGCCGTCTACCCATTCACCCTGATCCGCACCAGACTGCAGGTCCAGAAGGGGAAGTCGCTCTATAACGGCACCTTCGACGCCTTCTGGAAGATTCTGAAGGCCGAGGGGACGCGTGGCCTTTACCGAGGGTTCATGGTCAACACGTTCACGCTGATCTCAGGTCAGGCCTACATCACTACCTATGAGCTGGTGAGGAGACACGTGTCCTGTTACTCGTCCAGTAACACCATCAAGTCTCTGGTGGCGGGCGGCGCGGCCTCGCTGGTGGCCCAAAGCATCACGGTGCCCATCGACGTGGTGTCCCAGCAGCTGATGGTGCAGGGTCAGGGGTGTCAGCTCACACGCTTCAAACTCAAGTCCAAGATGGTGATGGCCACATCCAAGCACAAAGTGACGTTTGGCCAGACCAGAGACATTGCGGTGCAGATTTTTCACGCGGATGGATTTCGGGGCTTTTATCGTGGATATGTGGCATCGCTCCTCACCTATATACCCAACAGCGCCATTTGGTGGCCGTTTTATCACTTTTATGCAGGTAAAGAAAATATGTGACCCTGGACCACAAAACCAGTCATAAGGGTCAATTTTTTTAAATTGCTGAATAAATAAGCTTTCCATTGATGTATGGTTGGTTAGGATACAACTATTTGAAAATCTGGAATCTGAGGGTGCAAAAAAATCTAAATATTGAGAAAATCGCTGTTAATGTTGTCCGAATTAAGTCTTTAGCAATGCATATTACTTTTTGATATATTTACGGTAGGAAATCTACAAAATGTCTTCATGGAACATGATCTTTATTTATTATCCTAATGATTTTTGGCATAAAAGAAATATCGATAATTTTGACTCATACAATGTATTGTTGGATATTGTTACAAATATACCCGTGCTACTTATGACTGCTTTTGTGCTCCAGAGTCACATATTTAATGACGGAGAAAAAATTGGATCCCAACACCAAAACTGATATTAAAGCATTAATTTAGCTGAAAACCTAATTGAAAAGAAAGTGTAATTAATAATCAATGAATTAATACAATGAATTTAATAATCAGCACTCAAATAAGAGTTGTCTTTAAAAACATATAAAAAATAACCATTATAAACTTTTAAAAAATAACCAACCATGATAAGAACACATTTTTAATACTAAAAAGAATGAACAAGTTGATGTTAAGTTTTTATATGAACTTTTTAATGATACAATTATCCAGTCATTATCATTGTTGAAATATAAACATTTAAACAGCCGTCATAAAAACATTGATAACAGATTTATTCAAACTCTGAAAACAGGTTAAGTAAACTATATCCTGAATTTGTAATATTCAGTCGGCTATTTGTTTAATGTTTAATATT
Organism: Sinocyclocheilus grahami; assembly: GCF_001515645.1. Taxonomy (NCBI): domain Eukaryota; kingdom Metazoa; phylum Chordata; class Actinopteri; order Cypriniformes; family Cyprinidae; genus Sinocyclocheilus; species Sinocyclocheilus grahami. The sequence goes on along the minus strand of NW_015505886.1, from coordinate 1,279,283 downwards.
GAAAATCAGTATCTTTGAAAGGTAATAAAATATATATTATATAATAAAATCTATGTGACATTTACTATTCAAACATACATTAAATAATGACGACTGCAAGTTAGGTAAAATATATATTAAAAACGTAATATCAGTATGTATTATAATGCATTTATTTTGGACGATGCTCATCTCCAAAACACTGATTGATATATTTTTCATATTTCAGTAACTTAAACTCTTTCTTTCAATATAATCTCTGATGTTCATTCATGTTTATTTTTCATACTTTAATGATCAAAAAGAGGAAGAGATGGCGGATTCACATTAAAGTGCGACAAAACGACATTTGTTGTTTGAATTTTATGATAAGATTGACAGAATTTGAAAACTCAGACATTGTTTCATATTGACACTAGTAACAAAGCACAAACAAGACAGTCAAAACGCGCCTGTGGAGAAGCGCTAATTAAACTGTGGTATCGACCAGTGATTTCGGTTCTCCAATATATTTTCGGTTGCCGAAGTTTCGGTGAACTGAAATGTTACTTGATAAATGCTCTTACTTTGTAACATAAATCCCGTGGGCTCATGTGTTTCCACAGTTTTGACCTCAGAGCACTCGCTCTATTGAACACCCCACCTTCCACATGGACCTAGAGACCTCAATCACTTCCCCACATACTGCCTTGTCACCTTACTGTGCTGTATTTCATTGTGTAAAATCTCATTTATCATGGTCAAGATGTCAACTACACTACCTCAGCACTTCCTGCTTAATTGCAATAATGTTAATGTAAAATAAAATAAATCATGTTTATTTTTCGCACACATAATGTTTACATTTATGCACATCTGTTGTCTTATGTTATGTGTCCTCTGTGTACTGTGTTGTATAGCATGTTGTGTATATTGTATATTGCATTGTGTAAAGCGTATTGGATTGTATAGCGTATAATGTATATTTAATGGTAGTCTTTAGTGTATAATATGTGTGCAGAAGGCACCTCCACCAGAGTTTCACTGTACATGTACAGTGACAATCTTCCCCACATACTGCCTTGTCACCTTACTGTGCTGTATTTCATTGTGTAAAATCTCATTTATCATGGTCAAGATGTCAACTACACTACCTCAGCACTTCCTGCTTAATTGCAATAATGTTAATGTAAAATAAAATAAATCATGTTTATTTTTCGCACACATAATGTTTACATTTATGCACATCTGTTGTCTTATGTTATGTGTCCTCTGTGTACTGTGTTGTATAGCATGTTGTGTATATTGTATATTGCATTGTGTAAAGCGTATTGGATTGTATAGCGTATTATGTATATTTAATGGTAGTCTTTAGTGTATAATATGTGTGCAGAAGGCACCTCCACCAGAGTTTCACTGTACATGTACAGTGACAATAAAGTTATCTCTCTCTCTCTCTCTCTTTGCAGAGCAGCTCTCCAGACTGGTTCCGGTGGACTGTCCGCACCTCCTCCTGCAGGCCGTGGCGGGACCGATGGCTGCAGCTACAGCCTCCACCCTCACCAACCCCATGGACGTGGTCCGAGCCCGAGTACAGGTACAAACTCACCCATAACCTGCTGTAATTCATATTGTTATTTGTGACCCTGGAGCACTAAACCAGTCATAAGTAGTCAGCACAGATATATTTGTAGCAATAGCCAAAAATACATTGTATGGGTCAAAATGATAGATTTTTCTTTAATGCCAAAAATCATTAGGATATTAAGTAAAGATCATGTTCCATGAAGATATTTTGTAAATGTCCTAACGTAAATATATCAAAACTTTTAATTTTTGATTAGTTATATCCATCGCTAAGGACTTCATTTGGACTTTAAAGGCAGTTTTCTCAATATTTTGATTTTTTTTGCACCCTCAGATTCCAGATTTTCACATAGTTGTATCTCAGCCAAACCATAAATCAATGGAAAGCTTATTCATTCAGCTTTCAGATGATGTATACATCTCAATTTTGAAAAATTGACACTTAAGACTGGTTTTGTGGTCCAGGGTCACATTTAAGTATATTGTTTAAATCTTTAAAAGAACACTCCACTATTTAGGCTCATTTTCCAGCTCCCCTAGAGTTAAACAGTTGGGTTTTACAGTTTTCGAATCCATTCAGCCGATCTCCGGGTCTGGCGGTAGCACTTTTAGCTTAGCTTAGCATAGATCATTGAATCTGATTAGACCGTTAGCATCTCGCCCAAAAATGACCAAAGAGTTTCTATATTTTTCCTATTTAAAACTTGACTCTTCTGTATAGTTACATCGTGTACTAAGATCGACGGAAAATGAAAAGTTG